>NW_010403064.1:23321-24389 GCF_000710305.1 Buceros rhinoceros silvestris | reverse complement strand
CTCTCCCCATTGGGTCGCGGAGCTGCGCACACGTCTGCATCCCCGCTGCTCAGGTCCGCCGACGGCTTCCCATTCCCGGCACAGCCCACCGTGGGTGCCCGGTACCCACGGGGCAGAGCCCCCTGCGTGTCTCCCACCCAGGGCAGGGATGTTGGTTCTCCCCATCTCGCCTCTCTCCTGCTTTCTCCCTTTCTGCTTTGTCTTCGATCCCGTCTCCCAGCCAGGCAGACACAAAAGAACCCCTGACCTGGGAGGAGAAATACCGGTTTCCAGAAAAAAAAAACAGCCGAGTGCTCCGGTGTGTGCTTTCAGCAGGCAGGGAAATTAAAAAGAGCTGGTATAGGTCAAAATCGGAGGCAGCATTCCTTCCCTGATGAGTGTAATTAGGGGAGTGAGGATGGAAGTGTGTTTCCCGGCTGTTCCCCACATCTTGCCGTGTCTCTGAGTGCCAGCCTGCCTGTGGAAAACAGCGTCTCTCCACTTCCAGGAGCTGCCGGGGCAGGAGATGTGCTTGGATGCAGCTATCAACATGCACTTCAGCTGCCTTAAGCTCTCTCTCCACCTCCGTCTCAAAACAGAGGTTTTAGACAGGATTAAATCCCCAAACACGCAGCCCAAGTCCCTGGGGCTTGCGGAAGCAAAGACAAGTTGGATTTAGGACTTTTTTTCCCCGCCCTGCTCCCTGCTACCCATCCAGTTGAGCTCTCATAAATCCTGAGCTGTCAGTGTAACGACGGGTGATTCACTGGGGATTTAGCCAGGCTTCTGACCCGTGGAGCGAACCAGATCCTCCTGCCGTAGCAGCTCCCCGTCGAACATGAGCACAGCATTACCTCACCCCGCGCCAGGTCCCCTCGTGCTGGGACATGGGCTGTTGGGCTGCTCTCCGTCGGGAAGTCGAGAGGTCTCTTGCAGGGGATGAGGACACTCTGTGCTCTCTGTCCTGGGGGTAACCCCCTCCAAGATCCTGTAAATCCAAATTCTGCCCAGATTGGTCTAACCATTGGCTTTGGCTGCACTGTTCTAGGTGAGAGCAGTGAGTGCCTGCAATGGGATGAGGATGCAGCA
>NW_010403064.1:20746-23232 GCF_000710305.1 Buceros rhinoceros silvestris | reverse complement strand
AAGGGGATGAGGATGCAGCAGGGTCCACCCTGTGCAGGGGAGGGCAGCAGACAAGGCCCCATGGGAGGGCAGTGCACTGGGAGATGTGTCGGACAACTCATTAACTGATGGGCCTAATGACCTGCTCGGCTGGGCTGTCTTCACAAACCCGAGGAGGAACAGGAGCACCTGGACAAGGCCACGCGTTGGAGCCAGACATGGGGCTGCCTGAACAGGCGGACCAGCCATGCCACACGGCTGTGGCCAGGGAGGGCTGTGCCGGCTCTCAGCATCTGCTTGGCTCTGACATTGTGCTCACTTGGGCTTTTTTTTAATTGTCTTGATGTCCCTTATTTACATAATCCCCAGAATGCAGCGCAGCAGGACTTTTGCTCTGAGCTAATAAATAGATGACAAAAATAAATGTGTCATGTAAGATTTGCTTCCATTTCTTCCCTTTGTGAGCAAGCTATCACCAAGAAATGATGCTCGCGGGGCTGATCTCACAGGAACTGTCAGCCTGGCCTGCCATAAGCAGCGAGGTTCTCTTCGCCCGTGGTACGCAACTTGGCCAGATGTTAGGCTGAAGGTGTGAGCTGGGAGCAGGAGAAAAAGGTGGCTGTGAAATGTGAGGATGTGCTCCTCACTGCCTGGGGTTTGCCACACATCAGCCCCCAAAGCTGTTCCCCAGCAGTCCCCCCAAAAGCAGGCTGGCAAAGGACTGATGGAAGGACTGCCGACCCCAAAATGTTCATTGCTCTGGTCGTAGAGTGTTTGCATCCAGTAACTGCCAAGCAGGTACCTGCTGTGCCTTGGTTTTAGATGTATTTTCTTCGCAATTACAGGGCTCTGCGGTCTCCTCTCCTCCCTAACGCCACGGTCAGTTCCTCACTCACGGTGGAGTTGCACTACTTATGAAATTAGTTCCGTTAGTTGAGAAAAAAAGTAATTGCTCTGCTGTGAATATCCAAGGGCACTCACGAGGCTGGAAAGGCACCACGTGTTTGCGATGGGACGGTTTCCCCTTTGGTTTTACAAGAATTTATTTATCACCTCAAAGAACTTGGCTGGATGGTGCATGGGGCATCGATGGGAACGTGAGATCCCACCCCGGAACTGCCTTAAAAGCTCCGAGTTTTAAAACAGAGGCTGCAGTTATCATTGGGGGTCTGCACCCCTGGCAATCTCCTCTCCAGGACTGGGGGTTTTCTGCGGCTGGAGCTGCTGGCCATCCCCCCCAGATCAGGTCAGAGCAGAGGATTCCTTCTGACCATCAGGGGTTTGGAGCCAAGGGAAGATAGCGACGAGACTAGACAGATTTCTGAAGATGTAGTAGAGATGGTTACTTTGCAGAGGGTGCTGGCAGCTCTGGAGATCATATCTCGTGCATTACAGCAGTTTTATTTTTTTTTTCTTCCCGCAGCCCTGTGGTTCTGGAGGATTCTCAGCTCTTATATAAAAATGCTTTAGCATTTCCAACTGTGTTGTTTGTGAAGAAAAGCCTGAAAACCTGAATCCTAAAGGGTAAAAAGCTAGAAGAGAAATAAAGACCTGATAATATATGATCTTTGGGTTTTTTTTTTTCTTTTAAAACCCTGACCAATTTTAAATCATTTTTATGACTGTACATAACTGCCTTCTGGCATGTGAATGCTTGAGCCTGGTGTTACCATAAAGATGGATTCACAACTGCTGGTCGGGGTTGGGGCGGGGGGAAGCACTGCCTGCAATTTCCACAGTGCTCAGATCAGGCTGTGAAAGGAGCTCATCATCCCCAGAGAGCTGCCCTTAACTGACATTTAACGGGTCTTGGGATGAGGCTTTGGGGGTTTCCCTGCGGCTCTCCCCCTGGGTGTTTGCAGAAAGCCGGGCTGGTAGCTGGGATGCTCGGAGCTGCTGGGCTGCCTCGTCTGTGGCAGCAGCCCTGAGGAGACACACGTGCAGGTGGGCGCTCGTGAAGGAAGCAAAGGCAGCGGGTGAAGAACAAGAGACAGGGAGCAAAAGCAGAGGAGGAGGGAGAGGTGAGCTGTGGCAAAAGGCTGGATCATGACTGTGGTGAGTCCCACTGGGAAAGCTGTCCACTGTGGGCAGCCAGGAGCTGTGACAAGTCCCCACCCAGCTTGTCCCAGCACTGGGGTCTGCACCCCTGATGGTCTGGACCAAGCTCAGCTGTCTCCCAGCCTGAGCTCCAGATGCAGGTGGTGGGGGAGACAGCGGGATTCTGGGACAAGGGAAGGCAGAGAGCCATAAGAATGGAAAGAAGAAAAACAACAGCAAGAGAGGTGGAAATTAGATGAGGTACAGGAGCGAGGCATGGAGAACCACAAAGCATCGCTCCAGGATGCAGCAAATAATTTTCCCCTTCCTCAAAGCACCGCAGTGAGGGGATGGGATCATCTGTCTTCATTACATCACCAGAATAGGCTCTGTCAGGTTCCACTGTAAAACTAATCAATATTCCCTGTGGCCTGGCTGGCCGCAGCTCCCACCACGCCGGCAGGCAGCCC
>NW_010403064.1:19660-20585 GCF_000710305.1 Buceros rhinoceros silvestris | reverse complement strand
GGGCACCAGGGCAGTACCGGGCTGGGTGTGTGCCTCACCCCAGGGCTGGCACAGCCGGGCACTGCTCGGAGGGCAGGACGGGTCCCCATGGTACTGGGGGGAGCAGAGACCTCCAGTTGTTACCACGCTCTGTACACACACATGTGATGACTTTTTTAATGAGTTCACACTCTCTCTTATCTGGCTGCCCAGGTATTTAATTTTCCTCTTGCCGTAATATCCTGCCACTTGGCTGCTTGTTTTCTGTGGACAACAGAACAAACCTCCCGCGACAAAACCCCACAGAAGTGCATCTATTCAGGGAGCAAAAATCACCAGGAAAAGCCTTATTTGCCCAGCCGCAATCACACAGCCCCACTCAGATTGCCAGCCTGGCTCCTATGCAGTGTCCTAGGGCCCGTGCACAGTGCAAGGCACTCCCCTCCGCAGGGACATTCCTCTAGAGCAGGGATAAGCAAAGGGCTGAGCTATTGCCCGGCTCCTCAATGCAGTTTGGACCCACCTGACCCGTAGCCAGCACCTGCCCTTGTGCCCAGCACACCCAGCCCTCACACCCAGCCCAGCTGGGTGTTGCTTTTCCCTGGTGTGAACTCTCAGTAGTCCTGAGGCAGCGCTGGAAATGTTCCTTGTCTCATCACCGCCTGGCCCTGCTCAGTCCACACATACAGGGGCAGGGAGTTAATAAACCTGGGAAATAAAGGTCAGGATTGACTCATCAGGTGCTGCTGAGAGCAGAGCAAAGACGCTCAGGCTTTCAGTTGTCCATGGTTGAAAAATGACAGAGGGTGCAGGGACATGCCTGTGTGAGCTGCTGGAAAGCGAGGTGTGCGGTGAACAGGGGCTCACCCCATTGGTGCTGCTTGGACCGGCTTCGGGGATCAGCCCTTCCCGGGGTGGCGTAGGATTTCTGCTGTGGGAAAGCTCC
>NW_010403064.1:18898-19583 GCF_000710305.1 Buceros rhinoceros silvestris | reverse complement strand
CTGTGTGATCGCTCCCATGAAACACCAGCGAGAAGACAGACCCCTGGGATGGGAGACCCTCCAGGCAGGCAAGACCCTGACTGCCGCAAAGATCTTTGGATTTTAGCAGGGGATGCTACAAGCAAACTGTAGCAGGGTCCTTGCTTGGAGGTAACCTCCCAGCAGCACCAAGTCGTGCTGGCCTCATACCCATCATAGCCCAATCCGTGCCCACCCTCAGGACCATTCCCGGGGCAGGGCGGGCGAGCTCCCTGCTCTGCACTTGGGAGCTTTGCCCCGGCTGTTTTCAAGGCACCTTTCAAAGCCATCGCTCCTGCCCCCTGCCTGGGCTCCTGCTGCAAGCAAAAGTCTCACCCCAGACAAGGCTCATCCATCTTACTCTCAGCCCGGCCGCGCAGCTAAAAATAAGCCAGTAAAGTAGCAATCACCTTGGAGCAACAGCGGCTCTTAGAGCAGAGCGAGCTGCGGCACCTGCGCCCCGGCTCCATGGCACACGCGAGCCAGGACCCCGGGAGTCTCCACCTGCCCCACTGCCACAGTGTCATGGTGGCAGGGGCCATGTTCCCACCCCATACTCCTGCCAGGCTCCTTCTCTGCCTCACTGGGCTTCTCCGGAGATGTTCCTCGCTGGCCTGTGGCACAGCCACGGACACATGTGCCGGCATAGGGTGCAGGCAGGGGGGGC
>NW_010403064.1:18157-18792 GCF_000710305.1 Buceros rhinoceros silvestris | reverse complement strand
GCCTGGTGCGAGGATGGCAGCAGCGGAGCGGCAGTGATTGCTCCACACCTCTCCCCTGTCCCAGCAGCTCTCATGGCCCAAGTTAACCGTTGGGGCACCTGCCACGTGCCCTGGCTGCAGGGAACCCCTTCCTGTTGGGGTTGTTCCTGTGCAGATGTTGGCTGAGGGGCAGATCCCTCCTGATCTGCTGTGCTGGATGCCGGCATCAGTTTCCACTGCAAACGCTCATTTGTCATGTAGATCTCCTGGCAATATTTTAAAGGGTAGATTAATTTAGGGGAACTCTCGGATCCAATTTCCTCTGGCAATGGCTCTATTAGGCTGTGCACAGCAGAGATACAGGCTCCCATCCTCCTGCTGCTACCGATGGAATTTGATTCTGCACTGCCAAATCTGCAGGGCTGCAAACGCGTTCTCACTCTTGATTAATGTGAGTAATTTCTGCTTGAAAGAAGGTTGAAATGAGCAGCCAAGGGGAAGCGAACGGTGAGGGTTCCCCCCCACTACCCCTCCTCCTCCCCCATCCCTCACTGCTGTTTGCATTTTACCAGCTCTGGCATGGGCGAACAGATAAACAGAATCGCTGGCCCCGTTTCAAGAGCGGCAGAAGGTGCGGGAGGCGGGGGGGCCCCCGG
>NW_010403064.1:16436-18035 GCF_000710305.1 Buceros rhinoceros silvestris | reverse complement strand
GAGGCGGGGGGCACCTCGGCACAGGCGGGGGCAGCTCTGCTATGGCTCGTGTAGCGCAAGGAGCGAGGGACGGGCATGGGTCACCCCCCATCCCCAGAGCCAGGGTGGGAAGGGACCCTGGGCCGGGGGACATTGTGGATCAGGGGGTGTCTGGGGGCAGGCAGCAGGTGAGTCCAAACATGACGGAGAAGGAGAGTCCAGCCGTGAGGGGCAGGGGGTGGAAACATGAGGGGATGAGGGTCTCACCTGGGGGGCAGGTGGATCTGTACATGGGGACAGGGGTCCCCCATGCCTGGCTGCAGAGGGGTGGCGGTGCCCAGCCTTTCCCTGTGCAGACATGCCAGCAAAGCAGCCCCACTTCAAAGAGTGATGCTCCAAGGCTGAGATGCTGAAACCCTCCCTGGCCCTGGCTTTTCGCCCTGCCCCACCCATGGGTGCCCGTGTGTCCAACCTGTTCCCACTGGGCTAGCCGCTGCAGCCACTCCCTCTTCTGCTGCAGAGCTTTCACATCGTCTGCTTTTGGTTCCTTCAGGCCCACCTCCTGGGGCTGGTGTGGGGACCTGAGGTGCTGGCACGGCTCTCTGCATAGTTTTGGAGAGGGAGAACCAGTTGCCCCACACCAACATGGTGAGTACCCCCTGCCTCAGCATCCCTGTGGCACCTACTACAGAAAAACCTGCCCTGCAGCCAGGGTCTGTGTAGGACACCTTTGCAGCACCACTGATAATGGGAGTTTTTCCCCAGTGAAATCCCATCCCCTATGTCCTCTCCCTCAGGAGCAGTGGTGGCTTTGCATCTCCTTTTCGATTTATTTTTACAAGGAAAGAGGGAGAGAGAGACTCGCATCCTAATCTGGCAAAATGTCAGGGAGTGATTCAGAGAAGAGGCGAGCAGCAGAGAGAGGCAGCCCACACAGGAGAGTTGTTTCTGATTTCCAAATGTCAGCATGTCCTTTAATTAAATGCTGATTAACAGGGGACGTACTCCCTTGTGCTGGAACCAGGGCTGCTACCGCTAACATCGCGCTCCCCGGAGAGCCCAGGCGATGCCGCCAGCCTGCTTCCCTCCACGGGATGGGCTGCCCAGCAGGACGGCGAGGTGGGACAGCCCTGAGAGACTTGTCCCGTGGTTTGCGTCACACCAGGGGCATTAAAAGGTGCTGCTGCACAGCTGGGTCATGGCAGACAAGCCTCTTGCACCCGGGTCCCCACTGTCTTGTCTAGGCTCTGAGCTGGGATTGCGCTGGGTTTTTTGCCTCCAAGTGGAAGTTGCATTGGTTCTAGTTTAGTGAAACTGGAGGCAAACCCTGATGTGGATGCTCTTACTTCAGTCTGAGCAGCTCTTTTCTTCCTCAGCTTCTGTCTGTTCTCTGTACACTTACGCCAGGCTGCAAAAATGCTGTTGCATTTGGCATCTCCAAAACCAACTTCTGAACTTAAGCACTATCAGTTACTCTTTGTCCTCTCTAGCATGTCCTTGTGGGAGGGTTATCCTTGAGACTGGGAGGGCCAGGCTGTGCTCTGGGCTGTGTCTGCCCTGAGGGGGTGCCAAACCCTTGCTGACCCTCCGACGGAGAGCAGACGCACCCACAGATAACAG
>NW_010403064.1:15062-16356 GCF_000710305.1 Buceros rhinoceros silvestris | reverse complement strand
CAGCAGCACCCAGAGATAACAGCCCTGGGAGGTGGCCAGCCACTTGGGGGCTGGCTGTCCCCCAGCTGCCTCTGCCTCACGCTGTCCCCAAGCACTGGGGCCAGTTCTCTCTGTGCTGTGGGGAGGTGGCACATGGGATGGAGCAGGTAAGTCCCAGCAGCACCATGCCTCGCTGGGTTCAGTCCTGGCCTGGGGAGCTTGGCGTGGGACCTCGCTATGTGCAGACCCTCCTGGAGAACTTCGCCTGGGCAGGGGGTTGCCCCAGCCCAGCTCTGCTCTGGCCTTCAGGACAGCTCGGGCTGGTTTTGTTCTGAGTGTTATAGGGCTGGGACAGCCCCGCTGTGGGAGCAGCAGGTTTATCGAGACAAAAGAGGTACGTTCTGCTCTGCACCACGTGAGTCTGGCTGACCACAAACATGTTCCCGAGTGCACAGAAGCTCTCCAGACTACACAGGAACTTTTACCTTGGGCTGTCTCCTTCAGAGACCCATGTCACACTGTGTGCGTGGAGCAAAGCCTGCCAAGGAGGTCACGGCTGAAGTCACATGCCAGACAGGGCTTGAAGAAACAGGCTATAATTAAAATCACACTTTTCAGCGCCAGAGCTGAGAGAAAAAGCTTTTCACACTTACATTCCCATCTCCACAGCTGCCACTGCTCTGCACATCCCTTCCAGTGCCTGCAGAAAGTGTTTGCTCCCCCTCTGTGCCAGCGGGGCCAGAGGCGTGGGCTTAGGTGGCCAGTGGCCCAGGTGCCACCTTTCCCCGGCCCTGTGCAATGTGCAGCTCGCAGCAACAAGTGTTTGCTCTCCGAACTCCCGCAGCGACGCTGCCTATTCCCAAGCGCCACCTGACGGCATCATCTCCAGAAAGGGTTTGTTAGACAATATTTATACCGGCACAGTCACAGGAACCAGCTCAGGCACCAGGTGGAACTGGTCTCCACACCCCGGAATGGGGCAGAACAAAGTTGAGCTCAGCAAATGCACACCCTGGCTGCTCCCTTCTGCTCAAGACCACAAAACTTCTTCCGTGCTACCCGTGAAGCAGGCAGCTCCTGCTGGTCCTGGCTGGGGGATCCCCACAACACCCCCTTTTTAAATTCTCCTTGACGTGCCTGAGAAAGCAGCTCTGTGTTTATAAACGTGAGACCGAATTACACAGAAATCCTGGAGGCAGCAAGTCCTGAACACCTCCCACACTGCAACGGGAGAGAAGCCACTTTCTTCTACTGCCAGACAAGGGATTTTGCCACGCCAGTGCCATCTCCGCTTCCCGCTGCCTCCCAGGCAAGG
>NW_010403064.1:14470-15025 GCF_000710305.1 Buceros rhinoceros silvestris | reverse complement strand
GGCAGCGGGAAAGAAGCCACTTTCTTCTACTGCCAGACAAGGGATTTTGCCACGCCAGTGCCATCTCCGCTTCCCGCTGCCTCCCAGGAGAGGTGCCACCCAGACATTCGGGGATCCTTCAGCTGCGAGAGCCAAGCAGCCAGTCAAACACCCTCCCAGCAAAAGTAGAGGGTCCTCCCGTCACCGCAGACAGCCTGGCTTGCACGACCAGCAATAGTGCATCGAAGAGGCATCCTTCTGCCAGGCCTGTCTTCTCCCCTCTCCCCAAACCAACATCTATTCAGGGCAGGGGCTGCAGGTGAGACAAACACAGTGCTGGCTCAGGGTCCTCTTTGAGCGTAAAGCCCCCGGATGGGGGACCTTAACTCTGCAGATGTCCCTGCTTTGCTGCCTCCCCCTCCCTCCCCTGGGAGCGCTGGGTGCTTGATGCTTGTCAGGGAAAGGCACCCATTTGGGTGAGCCCCTGGTGGCACCCATGTGCTGAGCAGGGCAGTGCCTGGCTCCCCAAGGACGGTTCTCGCCAGCCGGGATCCCTGCTCAGCGTCTGGCACAAGC
>NW_010403064.1:12582-14350 GCF_000710305.1 Buceros rhinoceros silvestris | reverse complement strand
AGCCAAGCCGCCAGTGCCCCAGGTCCAGAGCCCACCAACCCCGCAGTACCACCCGCTCGCTCCTGCCACTCTGCTCATGTCTCGCTTAGCCCCCACTCCCCGCTTCGGCACACGCGGGAACACTGAAGCACCAGACGAAGGCACCCAGATGGAGAGACTGCAGCAAAGTGGTTCGTGCTGGGAGGGACGGCTGGGGAGAGGATGCAGCGGGAGGAGAGGTGGCGGTGGTGGGAAGGGGGGGATGAATCATTTCGAGGGAGCCAGATTTCCGTATTCCTCCTGCTGGAAAATTAAAGTCTGCTCTGAGTTTGCATCCCAAATGTGATTGCTCTCGGATCCCTGCCTTGGAAGGCACGTACCTCTCGCAGCAGCCGGCCCTGCCGGGATCAGTGTCCGTGCTGGCTACCTGTCAGCAGGCTCTTCCTTCTGTTCACGCTGAGCATCATATTTTCTTTGAACACCGAGGTAGTTAAAAGCTGCAACTTAAGGACTCGAGGCGGGGTGGAGGTGGACGGACTCACTGAGCATGAAAAGCAGCTATTGGCTCTGACTCTCCGGCTGCTCTGCCACTGGGTTGGGCTGAACATGTGTCATCCTTCCCCTCAGTTCCCCTCATTTCCCCGTCACTGTCCTTCCCCACTGGAATGCAGGGGAAGGAGGCGAGTTAGTGCCGGGTGGTGGACCCCCCCGGCAGCGCGCATCACAGCTGCCCCCTCGCAGGGCCGCTTGGGCAGATGCAAACGCTGCTCAAAACACCCCGCTCCCTCCCCGTGCCGTGGCATATGGTGCGTGATTTTTAATTTCCTCGGGACGGCGGCTCGTATGGCTACTGGCAGGTTTCTCATGGCGCTGTAGCAGGCCTTTGATTAACCCCCGGTAGATCCTTATGTGCCAACTGTCCGTATGGGCTGAACAAAGCACTTCCCAGCTCCACTGCTCCCTGCTTCCTTCTCATTAACGGGGAGCTCGTCGTTTGAGCCCCAGCCAGGACAGCGGGGTCAGCGCCCTGCCTCTAAAGCTGCCTCTCCCCATGTTATGGCAGATGAGATCTGAAGAGGAGCCCGGCTGTAATTATAATCCCTTTTCAAACCTTGCCTACCTGTTACCTGTCAGCCCCGCGCAGGATCAATCTCGCCAAGCGAAATCGCTGAGCATCCAGCTTTTCTGCAGGGCTGCTCTCTCAGGCTCTCTGCAAACCCAGGCGGAGTTGCTGAATTTCGCTCAGGTCCCACTGGAAAAGCTGCCTCTGCAACCCCAGCCCCTTTTCTCACAAAATTTGAGGTCCTCGACAACACGAGAAATTAGTCCACCCCTTTGTCAAATCCCTGCGTGATGACAAGGAGCTGTGCTGTGTCTCTTGGGTAACGGACACCAACAACCGTCCGGTTCCCACTGGAAAAGCTGCCTCTGCAACCCCAGCCCCTTTTCTCACAAAATTTGAGGTCCTCGACAACACGAGAAATTAGTCCACCCCTTTGTCAAATCCCTGCGTGATGACAAGGAGCTGTGCTGTGTCTCTTGGGTAACGGACACCAACAACACACATTGTGCTTGCAGCTCAGCCGCGGGTCTGTTCATTCTTCTGCATTAATTGCTGATCCCTCCTGGGAACAGCTTTCACTCTGCAGACAGTTCAAACTGCGCCCGGGTTGGGGATGGTGTGTTTGAGCACAGGCAACAAGCAGCCTGGTTGTCTCTTCCGCTGAAAGGTTTCTAAGATGCGCAGCGGCATCTGTGACAGCAGGACTGTCCCTGCCTTCACTCTGTC
>NW_010403064.1:10012-12505 GCF_000710305.1 Buceros rhinoceros silvestris | reverse complement strand
CACTGCTTTAACTCTGTCTTGCATCAGCCAGGCCCTCCCGCTGATGCGGGTGGTCCTCGCTGCGGAGGGTTGTGGTCGATGAAGGATTGTGGAGAAGCAGCTGCTGCCTCGGTGAGGATGAGCGTGTGCTCCCCTCCTCGAACCCAGCCCTGCCACCTTGCTGCAGCATCGCCAGGGCTCTCCCGTCCTCTCACTGGCATTAGAAGGAACAATCACGTTGTGTTTCGCACATAAGGAGCATGGCAAATGGATTTGCCATCTTCATGGACTTTGTTTTTTAACAAAAGCAAAAACTACTAAAAATGTAATTGCTTCACGCTGCTGCTGTCCCAAACCAAAGCTGAGTCTTGCTCATGCCTAGCAAGCACTGAACCACTCGCCTTTGTTCAGGCAGAGAGGGGATAGTCAGGACAGCAGATGCATCGGAGAAACCCTCCTATTTGTTCTGCTCTTTGGTAGCCCCCAAGGTTGTCAGAGCATCCCATTAGCTCTGTGGGAACTGAGGTCTTGGCCGGTTGAAGCACAGGGTGAAGATTTTGGCAGCACCTCTGGAGCTGGGACGCTGCTCCCTGGAGTGAAGGTGTCCTGGCTAGAGGCAAACCCCCAGGAGCAGGTAAAGCTGCTGACAAACAGGCATTTCTGATGCTGCTTGTGAGGGCCAGGTGGCATTAGCAGAGCACTTGGATGAGCCATATGGCAAGTTCCTGTAAAACTGCAGTGTAGTGCAAGAAATGTGATACTCACGAGATGGGGGGATAGTGGTTAGACTGTGTTTGCTGCTGGATAGTTGCGGTGGAGCAATGCATCCCTGCCTGCAGGACTTCTGCAGCCTTGAGAGACACTGGAGAGTTGCAGCTCAACTGCAGTGACATCCTCTAAGATGCTGGTGTTGAGCTGGATTTCTAGAGCACTTGCTGAGCTCCACAGAGGGCAGAAATGAGGGATCGTTGTCCACCCTTGGGGATATTTCAGACAAACAAAATTGCTCCAAACTGCAATGGTCTTACAAAGACCCACCTGGTCTCTGTAGCAGTGTGGGGGGGAAGCAATGCCAAGTTTTAAAGTGTTTTTACTAAATCCACCCACCAGCAAGCAGCAGGACGAGTGGCTGGTTGTGGGAGAAATGAGATGTTACCTGAGAACTGCAAAAGAGGGATTGGTTGTCTTAAAAACATTTAATGTGACATACAACAGTTGTGGCCCAGAAGAAAACTGTAGATGTGTCACCCTGATCCCGCGCACTCAGCAGCCAGAACCTCTGTGTCCTGGTGGGAGATCTGTGTGCAGGCTGGTGGGGTTCTCCTGGAGCATCGAAGCCCAGGTAGCTCCCACAGTGGAGCAGAAGTGACTTGTCTGTGCTTATCCCATGGGATACACCAGTGCTGGGCTCTGGGAAGCCTGGGCTCTGCTGCCTGTTCCCTGCCTGGGGTGGGGGGTCTGTGCTGCCAGCAGCACCAGGCACTGCCAGGGCTGAGCAGAGGTACTGGGCACCCAGTTCAGCCTGGGGGAGGGCAACAGAGCGAGCAGAAAGCGTGGCATGGTCTTGTTCCTGCCTGTCGGAGCTGGGTTGCATGGCTGCAGCCTGGCATTTCTCAGGCAGGCATTTCTCCAGAGGACCACGAGGTGGAAGCATTTTCCAAAGACTCCTGCGATGCCCTGGGAGCGTGGCGACAACCTCCTCTGACTTGAGCAGGGGATACGGGACAACCAAGGAGCTGAGAGGTGGCTGTGTCATAGGGAAAAGAGCTGAGAAGAGATCAAGTAGGAGCAGGGGTCACAATAATAAAAGCCCCTTCTCCAGGACAAGGCTCCTGCAGCTATCTGTGATGTTAGCTGCCTGCCATCCAGGGGAAGATGTCACATATTCTGCACCTCAGAGGCAGAGATGCAGAGCACACACTCCACTGCACTGTGTTCTGGACCTCCCAGACTTGCTCCATGCCCTTTAGTCATTTGTGTGTGACCCCCATACTGAGCCCAGACATCCCGGAGAGACGACTGGCTTCCCATTTTTCCTGCTCTAAGCAGAACTCCAGGACACCTGGACTTGTGGCCGCTCACTGTCCTTTCACTGGAGGGCCAACACAGACCTCCAGGTGCCTGTCCGTCTGCCTCCACACACTCCATGTCCTGCTGCTCAGAGCCAGCAAGTCCAACCAGCCCCAGGGCTGCCATCCTGCCAGGACCTGCCTCTGCCTGCTTGGGAGGACCAGTGCTTTCCTGCGGGCTCGGTGGTGGCTGGGTAACACAGCAGAGTTTGCCCCTTGGTGCGGCATCACACTCAGCCCTTGTTGGTCATGCTTGGCATGGGGTGCTGAGTCACAGCCCGTCAGTTGTGCCTTCTCCAGCCTGCTGAGCAGCTCCCCCGTCCCACTCAGCCCTCCCGGCCAGGCAAGAATCACGGACACGCTGCTGAACACCAGGCACCAGCCTGCCGGGAGGTTGTGTCAGCTCATGGGAGATGCTGGCTGGGGGTTTTCCCCCCCAGAGAGG
>NW_010403064.1:6007-9732 GCF_000710305.1 Buceros rhinoceros silvestris | reverse complement strand
CAGGTCAGGTGGGGGACAGAGCCCCCGTAAATATCATTCCTGATGGCCATCGGCCTGTGCAATGATATTTTGCTCTCCTGCAAAAGGTCAGTGCCTGTGATGAAAGCACGCATTTCCCCGGCATACTTTCTAAGTGAGGCATGGCGAGGATAAAGGACTTGGCAGCAGGGAAACAGCACTGAGATTCGTCTCCTCCATGGAGGGCTCCTGTTCAGCACCCCGCTCCACCACACCATCCCACCGACCTTCGGCGAGTCCCTTCAGCTCTTCTCCTGTTGTGACACCAGAGTTGGACATTTCCTTGTGAGCTGCAAGTGTGGAGGGGTTAAATACAGTAAACACCAGGAGAGGAGATCACATACACAGCCAGCCACATGGGTACTGCCCTCCTTTGGCCGATGATCCCACAGTCAGGAGGTGCTCAGCTCCTAGATATTTGGGTGGGGAGCTCAAGCACCCTCTTCTCGGCAGGACCCACATTCCTCAGCTGGCTCTGCTCTGCTCCCCTCCCCCCCACCCCCAGCTCCAGAGCACAGAAGCGGTTTGGTCCATCATCCCTGTATGTGACAGAATAAATGTGCAGTGTCCAGCTCGGTATGCAGAAACGCCTTGACATTCAGCCTTTGCTTGTGTTTGTTTAATAAGTAAATAGCTAAAAATAAGTTGGTTATACCCCAGGGGCTTTTGAGTAGCACTCAGCCAGGGAAGCGAAGGCTGTACGCTGGGTTACAGCACTGGGATTTTTCTCTCACTCTCAGTTCTACATCAAAGTAGTTTTATGGACTTTATTTACTCCCGAGTTGAATCAGCATGAGCGCAAGGAGAAGCAGCCTCAGCATCTGCAAATGCAGAGCTCTTCAGCGGTGCTAATCATTTTAATCTGTGAGACAACAAGAGAGCAGATTTATCCAGAACGGTCCTGTCTTAAACCTGTAATTAAGTGTGGGGATTTTTTTCAGAAGTGCCTGACTTACTCAAAAGCAGCAGCGCCAGTGCCTGGCCCACGGGACCACCGGTGCTGGCAGACGGTGGGTCAGTGCTGGATCCCTCCCAGGCTCGGCACAGGGATCATCAAGCTCAGCTCTGGGGTTGCTCTAATTTCTGAAACCCCCTGAGGGTTGCACTGGCCAAGGGCCCTTATGGGGTCACCCATGTGCCATCACGTCACCATTTCCAGCCCGCTCCATCTGGCGGAGGAGGTGTGGGGCCCTTCGAAGCCCTGCTGTAAAGCTTCTTGGACGACCAGTGCTGGAGCCCAGGAGAGGTGGTCTCTTTGCCTGTATTGCAGGCTTTGAAAGGGCAGCCTCCAGCCCTAGGTTCAGAACATCTAGACTGGATGAAGCACCACAACTGGATGAGTCCTTGGTTGTTTTTCTGAGCTTCAGGATTTGGAAAGGCTT
Source organism: Buceros rhinoceros silvestris (assembly GCF_000710305.1). Classification (NCBI taxonomy): domain Eukaryota; kingdom Metazoa; phylum Chordata; class Aves; order Bucerotiformes; family Bucerotidae; genus Buceros; species Buceros rhinoceros. The sequence goes on along the minus strand of NW_010403064.1, from coordinate 8,332 downwards.
CTGGTCAAGCTATCTGGTACACAGGGATGGTTCATCGTGAGTGACTTCACCCTTTACCCCAGCGCTAGAAATGCCTGCAAAGACACTGTTCCCCCCCAACTACAAGCAAAGCATCAGAGGCCCTGGGCGAGATGCTGAGGCAAGGGGGTGTGCTGTGCAGACAGCAGGGATTTCACTATGTGGTGCAGGCTCAGCGCTCCCCAAACGAGACCAACGGAGGGCAGGAGCAGGCTGAGACTCGGGGAGCCACCCATCCAGACAGCACTCAGCATCCGACTGACTCTTGAGCCTCTTCCAGCCAGAAGCAGCCAGCGGGCAAGCTGCTCTGCAGCCTGTCAGGAGGATGATTTCAGGCCGTGTTTATAGCAGGTGTGCAGCATGTGAGCAGGAGGAGAGACTCCACATGCCATTAGAGCACTTATTGGCTGGGGAATTACAGCGCTAATGAAATAATAGGTGCATCCAGCTAGGAAGAGGCTTGTGCTGGAGGTTCTCCCCAGAGACTGCCTTGCAGGGCGCTGCCTGCCACCAGCCCAATGGTGGTTTTCTCCTGGGCAGATGCTTCAGCATCAGTTACAGCAAGTTCTGGGCCGCACCCTGGAAGCCCTGCCGTGGAGGTGGCGAGCAGCCCATCTCCCCTCCCCTCCCCATGCAGTCTGGAGCAGGGCCTGGTCTGAGCCTGCACAGTGCTGTATGCCATCCCCGGGATGCCCAGGGTGTGCCCTGGGGTGCAGGCTGTCCTGCGAGGCTTTGCCATTCAGTCTCGCCTGCAGGATTCCTCTCTGCCCATCACGAGCTTTACTGCTGGGAAGAAGCGGGTGAGATCCTTGTCTGCCTGCCTGCGCCAGCCAGTCGTGTTTTTGCCAGGGGGAGCAGCAGCACAGAGCAGTGTGCCAGTGTTTACTGTGGAGGCAGAGGACTGGAGCAGCGCTGGAGTCAAGTGCGGATTTCCATAAACCCTGCTGGGATGAAGACAGGAGCTGACACTGAGGCGCAGGGACATGCAGGAGCTCACCCAGCCCCTCAGGAGCAGCAGGGAAAGGGAGCTCAGGGCTCTTGCCTTGTCACTGGCCACGCTGTGGTTCACACCCTGTGCCCGCTGTGTTTACAGCTGCCCTCGCAGCAGCCCCCAGCCCCCATTGGGGACTCCTCTGGGGATGTTGTTGGTGCAGCACCCTGCCTCAGCAGCTCCCCCTCCCATCATTAGAGCTGTCATCCCCCCACCTTGCCGAAGAGGGAAGGACTGGCAGACAGCACGTGGCAGCCGTGTATGAGATTTTCCTTTTTTCAGCTAACTCTGCTGCCATCTGCTCCAGTTCCCTAATTATATCAGCAGAGGTGGGAGATGTCAGACTGGTTGGCAGGAGCTGTGGGGTGAACACCAGCTCCAGCAGCCTCGATAGACCCGTGGGGGCTGAAGCAGCTCCCAGATGCCGTGTGCTCGACTGGCACAAGCACTGGCACATGCATGAAGGTGAGAAAGCGCCCACTCCACTGCCAGCCGAGCCAAGCACCTATCTCGGGCATACCCCTATCTCTCCTGCCCTCCCGGGGCTGCTCTGCTCTCTGCTCCCCTGTGCATGTGTCCAGGATTGCAGTTCAAGCCCTTTCTTGGCTCTCCTTTCATAAATGTTCTTCCATTTATCATCTCTGCAACGCCTGCTGAAGTTTCTGCCTGCATCAATGTTTTGGGAAGCCAAAGCTGGGTTGGATTCCTCATTTGGGCTGAAAATAGCTTATAGACTGTCAGGGAAGTAGCAAATCCTGGCTGAGCATCCTGAGGCTGTCGTAGTCAGCAGTGAGGGAGTCCCTTTCTGGTGCCACCCAAGCTGTTGTTCTTGCTGAATAGTGCCAACCCTGTGCTGTGGCTCCTCCCTTTCCATCCATCCATCCATCCATCCATCCATCCATCCATCCATCTATCCACAGGGTGGATGCTATTCCTGTGGATAGAGGAGTCCTTATTAAACTCCAGCCAGACCTCCTGCACTGCCTAGGCCGAAGGATTGCATCCTGATAATAGGTGTCTTACTGGTTTGGGCTGGAAAATCCCGTCTCATGCTCTGTTCTTAGTCACTAGGTGTTTCCCGTGTGGCTGGTCCCGGTCCAAGCAGGGACTCCCACTTTCTGTTGACAGGAAAGCACCAGACACTTTGCTCGTGTTTCTGGTGTCCACTGGTGAAGAGAAGCGTCGAGTCTGTTCGGTTTGCCCAGCACTGTCCCCGCAGAGCTTTAACCTGGTGCTCCTTGCTCCCAAGAGGAAGCAGAGATTTGAGCCCTTACTCACCTCTCCCCAACAGAGAGGACTGACTCTCTGTTCAGCAG
>NW_010403064.1:1843-5897 GCF_000710305.1 Buceros rhinoceros silvestris | reverse complement strand
AGCAGGCAGTTCACCCCGTGCGCTGCCTTGGGAAGGGGAAGCTTGTCAGTGAGTCAGTGGGAGAGAGATGGATTGTTCTCTGAAAAAATAACTTGTCTCCTCCCTGCACTTGCTTCTCACAGGATGATGAGGGACAAGGTCTGCTCACAGGAGCAAACTCCTTTGGGGACTGTGTTCAGTTACTTTTGAACAGCAGTGCTGGTGCCTGGGCTCCTCTCTGCAGAGCTGAGATGCTTTAACCCCCGTGAAGCAACTGCTAAACCTGCCTGGAAACCTTCGAGCAGAGCAGTCTGCCGTGGTTTCTCCCAGCCCCCTGGCTGGGTGAAGATCAGAGCTGTCAGGAGCGTCAGCCCCGGCTCTGAGTGCCAGCCTCACCTTTGAACTGAGGCTTCCTCTCTCTGCTGCGTAAGGGGCAGGAGCGTTCATGCAGCCCTAATCAAAATGCCAAAATCAGAGGCCAAACTCAGCTCCCAGCGACACCACTGGCAGGGCTATGGGGACTTCTGTTCCAAAGCTACTTGCTGGGGGAGAAGTTTTGGTATCCATTGTACTCCAGGCATTTTTCCGGCTTTGCCCATCATGCTGCTGGAGTTTTGAACACTTACAGAAGGATCATGGAGGAAATACTTTGTGCATAAATTTTATTTTTTTATAATTTGGCAGCTCCTGGTTGCTAAGTGCATGAATCTCTACTGTGGATTGGTGGATCTGTTGTTATGGTGATGCTCCATGGGCAAAATTAAGAGGAGATGCTGCTGGATTCATCGCTTTGCCATTGGCCTGATGGTTGCCATGGTCAGCCATGCTTTGGCCAATTGTACCTTGTGGATGGTGACTTTCTTCTGCATGCAGCACATTGACCTATGCAGTGATTTATATCGAGTTTTTAGGTTTTGGGTGATCACAGAGAGTCAGCTCTTGAGTGGGACAAGAGCAGACTGCAGTTCATCTGAGCTCCATGGGGAATATTGTTGTGGATTCACAGTGGGACCTTGAGGAACTCTCTCAGCTCCGGGAACAAGGACTAGTCTGCGTTAACAAGGACAGCTGAACTTGTCTGCAGTTCTCTCGCTCCTCGGTTCACCTGCCTGTAAAATGGGAACAACAACATTCCTCTCATCTTGCCCATTGGCATTTCCAGAGCCAGTGGAGTTGCAGATGCCCAACAAAGATGTAACTTGGGGGGGATGCTGTTAAAGAAGGTTGACCTGCAGTTGTTGCACCCCTTGTTAGCACCAAGCAGAGTCACGGGTCCATGCTGAGCCTTGGGACACAGCAGCAGCCACCCTCCCAGTGACAGCAGCAGGTGCATCTGGCCTCTCTGGCTCTCACTGAGAGCAGGTCCTGACCTGCCAGGCTGGGCAGTGAAGCATGGGGCCCATTTGCCAATTTTCCTCGACTTAGCAGCCAGCCTTTAAACGGAAGCGCTCTGATTGTTGCTGAAACGCAGCACTGATCTCTGGGCAATGATTTCCACATGCCTGCATGTGCACAAGGGAGAACGGTCCACGGGCAGGGGAGGCATTGAACACATTTTCTTTCCATGACTCGGTGCCCGCGTTACTATTGAACGTCAGGGCAGCGGAGAAGGGAGCCGCTGCCTGGGTGCAGTGACTGTAAAATATTCCCTGCAGACCTACACCCAGCTGCCTGCCTTGGAGCAGCACACATGCATGGCCATGTGAGCTCAGCAGTGGAGAAAACGTGCCCGGGAGCTGCTGTGGATCTGGAGGGATCTGCGACTCTGACGCTGCTCTGTGCAGCAGGGAATGAGGCCAGAGGAGAGAACAGGTGACCCCCCTGGAGCTGACCTGTGTTTCCTTGAGGAGTCAGGCACATTGAGGTTGCCGCTGTTTCTCTAGTGCTCCAGCCCAAGCTGTCAGGTTTAATACACTCCCTGTATTTACTGTCATTGCCAGGACTCATGCGAGAGCATGGGGAGCTCTGGACTCCTCTCTAGCGATGCCTCCTGGGTACAGCACTGTTTGGAGGCCGTATCTTTCTTCACTGGCTCTTACTGGGCCTGGGGCATCATTGCTTGGTGCATTTTGACATCTTCGTTCCATTTGGCTCCCTGCTAAGCACATCCAAATGGCTCCCACTTTAGATTTGGCTCCAGTCCCCCCAGCCTGGAGACCTCGTAGGTGAGCTCCAGCCTCTCAGCTGCACAGGGCACCGGCAGTGGGACGGGTGGGCAGGGTTGCCCCTGGGCTGGGGATGGGTTTTAAATGGGGGCTAGGAACTTACAGTGAAAATAGTGTGTTCTTACACCAACGGATGCTTGGCTCAGCTGTAAGAGAGGACAGACTGCCGCCTTCCGCTTTTATGCATTCAGAGACCACAATCACCCCTGCTCAGCTTTTCACCCTGGAGGCTAAACAGCCTGAATTGCCTTGGTCCCCCCCAAGGCAGCTCTGCCAGCCCTGTGGATGTCCCCACAGTCGCCCTGGGCTCTCTCCCGGCTCTCTCCCGAAACTGTCATCCGGAGCTGGATGGAGTGTCCCTGCCGGGGCCTCACCATGTGAGGGAGAAACAGAGGAATTAATGCGTCTGGCCAGCAGCCATGCAGGGAGCATGCCTGGGGCAGGCACTGCCTGGGCTCCAGCTCCGCGTCAGCCCATGCAGGGCTCCCGTAGCCCTGTCCTCAAACTGGTTTGCAGAGGGACAAGGGTTCACAGCGGAGTCTGGCACCCTGTGCTTGCCCTGGGGCTAGGACTGCTCTCCCCACCGCACCAAGGCTGTGCTGACCCCTTGGCATCACGCACTCCCTCTCTCACGTCTCTGCAGTGGTGTTCACTGATGAGGAAGATTCTGGAGAGGAGCAGCCCTAGCAAACCCCTTGGGTCCGTGATTAAAATGCTGCTCAGGATGCTGCTGCCTTTGCTGCTGCTCCTGAAAATCACTCCAGCCTGCACGCTGCTTGCAGCCTGCGAGGAAATGTACCATCTCCCTTGGCTTAGCAAAGAGCTGGCTCCACTTCAGCTGGTGTGTTTCTGGGGGGGCTTTTCAGGAGGGCTGAGGAGGGTGATCTCCTGGTGTACAGCAGAAATGGGATCGCTTCTCCCTGCAGGAAGTCCTGGGGCTGTGCCAACGGCAGAAACAGCTCAAAGCCATCACCCCGGTTATGTGCACCCCAGCCCTGCTCGGCTGCAGCCTCCAGCTCCCTTTGTCCTTTGGGCAGAGAAGGACACGGGCTAGCAGATCTCCACCAGCCCTGACTCTCTGCTTGCTGCAGCCTTCTCTCCTTCACACCTCCCCCTTCCTTCCTCTCTCTGGCCAAATGCGCAGCTGGGCTGAGGTGCTGTTTGCAGGAAGGTGACAGCGGATGGGCCAGGGGTGAGGAAGCACAGCCCGTGTATCTTCAGAAGATGCAGCTTATGTCACGAGGGAGAGCAGCAAAGGGCCACAGCCCAGCACTCCCCTGGCAGCACCCGGCAAGGGACAGACTAGGAATTGCGTAACTGGAGGAGGAGAAGGACGGGCTGAGCAAAGTCTGCCCCAGCACGGGCTGAGGTGATCACAACCATGGACTTACGCAAAGTCTTGTAGCTTGCCAGCCAGACCCATTTTTTTATGAAATACTAAGTACAAAGAGCCCGTTTCACACCTGATTTCCCCTGGAACTCCATGCGGCTCTGCGATTTCACCGTGACAATACAGAAGGGAAAAAACAACCCTGGAACCCAAAAAGTTCACCAGAACCCTGCCTTTTGCTGGGCCATTACACTGGCATGTTTGAGAACCGCCCTCAGGCTCTGCCTTGCAAACGCGCTGCCGGTGTGGCAGAGGCATGGCTGGCGGGTGCCAAGTCCAACACCAGCGACCTCAGCCTGCGCTGCCTGTCACAGAGTACACACGAAGGGGCAGTCTGCTTTGGGCTGTTACTGGTGGAACGGACCCAGCCCCATTACACAGCCTAGAGCCTCGTCAGTACCACGTCGGTCTGCCAGGGAGATGTGGCGTGTTCTTGTCCCACAGGCTGGGGAACATCCATCACACCGCAAGGCAGGTCCCCTCCTAGCCAGTCCGCGGCGGGATCCCCGCACGCTGCGGC
>NW_010403064.1:0-1770 GCF_000710305.1 Buceros rhinoceros silvestris | reverse complement strand
CCTAGCCAGTCTGCGGAGGAATCCCTGCTGGCTGCAGCAGCTGGGGGATTTCCCGCTCAGCAGCCTCCTCCCGAAGCCACCCCTGCACACAGCAATCCCTTCCTCGGCGTGTTGATTATTGTAATTTATGTTTATGAGGAATGTTACGCACCAACAAGCAGCTTGTGTGGCACAGCCACTGAGCTCGCGTCTCTGCCCACTAATTGCTTGTAACATTCTTGCCCCTTGCACACCACTTTCTCTTAGAGCTGGTTTCTCTGTCCATCTCCAGGTTGGGGGCTTCCTCTCCTGAATCAGCCGTGGGGGTTGCTGAGGACGTGCTTTGTGTGCTGTTTTAAAGGGGCTCACAGTGCCAGGTGGTCTCGTCGCTGTGGTATGGAGCATGTGGCCACAGTTGTTACACCGAGGGCTGCACTGTGCTGGGAATGGCACATAAGTGTTCCAGACATCGCCCCCAGGAGACAAATCACTTTTAAAGAGAGGAGACGGGTGAGAATGGAAGGCAGAGGCATGCCAGATCCTGGCTGGACCACTGGGCTGCAGAAAACATGCCAGTAACCAGTGGCCTGAAGGGAGGGTGATGGCTAATGTCACAGGGAATGCTGCTGATCGCAGCCCCCGTGACCGGGTACTCATTGACCAGGGGTTAGGGGAGGGCAGTTGTTCACACCAGTGCTGGGTCTTATCCTTTGCTGTTCCTCCCCAAGCTCTGCAGAGCAAAGGATGCAAATCCCCACGATGTCAGTGAGAATCAGGTTGCTCAGGGCAGCCAGAAATAAGCTGCTCGTGCTGTGTCACAGAGGACTGGATCTTAACCCTGCTGCAAAGTCATCATGACCCAGCCGGGGAAAGGTGCCTCAAGCTTGAACTCCACATCTGCTTCTGGAGGGGCAGCTCCACCTCAGAGCCCTTTTGTTCAGCCGTGTGCGCTCAGACTCGGCTGAGCTCACATACTCGTTGGAAGAGGTGACTGAAGAGCTGAGGTCAAGGGTTTTCCCCCTCTCACCGAGCAGACAAGCTTTACTAAGGGCTCCAGGTCTCGGCTGGGTGTTGCCCTGGGACAGGCTAAAGTGAACAAAATGCATTCTGGTGAAATGTCCCTCTTGTCCCTGTGGGCTTTGACGCTTCTGCACTGCCATCTGTGAACCACTTCCCTGTTCCTCGAAGCGTCTCCCAGAAAGCTTGATGGTTCTAATATAAGAAATGAAAGTCAACAAGTCCCCCACGACTCCCACGTTCGAAAAGGAAAACGGGAAAAGGAGTTCTGTCAGCAGCAGAACGAAGGAAGCCCAAATTTGTGTCTTCTGGACAGTCTTCCTTGTGGAATCTCAGATGTCTGGAAAGAAGATCCTATATGTTTTCCTGCTGGCATCCCTCCGCCTTCCCCACCATGTTAAACCTCCTGCACATCCTCCAGATCTGGGCATAATACCTACTAATTACAAAAACTCTGCTGACAGACAGGACAGTCTGCAGAGGGAAAGCGAGGATTAATATAGCTGGGGGTATAAGAAATTAATTAGTTTCAAACAGACAGTGTTGGCATCTCCAGTCAGCCTGATTTATTTCCATAGCTGGTCTATATTTGGCAAACTGAGGATGTTTGGCTAAATATAAGACAATAAATAGCTGGAACGGAGGGTGAGGCTGCTGCTAAATACATCACCCCACTGGAGTGACAAAGGCTGGCATTTCCAGGGCTGCCCGGGGGACGCAGGTCCCTTCCCGGGTCCCGAGCGTGCCCCCGGTTCAGGGGCTGCTCCCACGCCT
>NW_010403063.1:497-1769 GCF_000710305.1 Buceros rhinoceros silvestris | reverse complement strand
GAAGCAGCCAAAGAAGCAGTGTTAGGCCACGAAATTGTGAATATGTATAACCTCACCCCACAGGTACCTGCACCAAAAATAACTTCTGTATTCACAGAAAAGGAGAAAGAATGGTTAAGAGAACTGGGAGCTATTGAAACAGAGGGAAAATAGATTCTCCCAGATGGGGGAGAAATGTCGAATAAACAAACCATGAGGGAAATAATGGCCATTGTACATCAAGGAAGCCATGGGGAAATACAAGCAATGTGTGATTTAGTTTTGAGAATATATGGATGCACAGGGATTTATACGGTGGCTAAGCAAATTTGTGAATGGTGTGTGACCGGCAGGAAGCTAAACAAAAAGGTTCTGAGGAAGCAGCCCTCAGGAGGAAGGGAGCCTGGGTTAAGGCCCTTCCAAAGCATACAGGTGGACTTTACTGAATTACCGCCAAAAGATAAACTGAAATATCTTCTGGTTTTAGTAGATCATCTTACTGGATGGGTAGAAGCTCACCTGATGGTAACTGCCACTGCAGCTGGAGTGGCCAAAATAATTTTAGAACAGATTATTCTCTACTGAGAATTAGGACTGCTCCCAGGAAAGACACGGGTATTTCATCTTATGAAATGTTATATGGATTACATTGTATGGGTAAAGGAGACAAGTTTCCTCACTTTGAAACCAAGAATGTTTTTCTTAAGAATTGTATACTGGGGCTGTTGTCTTGTTTGTCTTTTCTCAGGAATAAACGACTTCTAGCTCAAACGCTACCACTTGAATTTGCAGTTCATTCCATCCAGCCCGGACAATGGGTGCTGATCAAGTCCTGGAAAGGAGAATAAACTGCAGCCTGACTGGGAAGGCCCGATCCAGGTGCTATTGACTACAGGGACAGCAGTAAGAACGGCTAAAAAAGGCTGGACTCATTACACTAGAATCAAAGGACCAGTGGACCCTTCTCTCGAGGACAGACAGTGGCACGCACACCCCACCAAAGACCCTTTGCGTATAAGGCTGAAGAAGCAATAAGTGCGTAATAGCAGAATACCAGAAATTATAAATATTACTAACCAATGAAGTAGTTATAGTAGAGATTTTACTTGTAATTTTTATCGAATTAGTGATTATTTGTTGCATAGAAAAACGTAGGTTTTAGGGTCATGGAAAGCAAAGGGATACTATCAATACTGTCACTGGTTTGGCCGAGGTTGATCCAAGGTCCAAGAATGATAATACCCTTCCCTATTTCAGCAGAAATAGGGGAAGGGAGGAAAGAACTACTGAAAC
>NW_010403063.1:0-262 GCF_000710305.1 Buceros rhinoceros silvestris | reverse complement strand
GAGAGATGGTATTGAGGGTTTTGTAGGAAATGGAAAGGAGAGGGTTAAAACCCCGGGACGGAAAGTAAAACCGCGGCAGTTTGAAGATGGTGATTGGCCATGTGGTGCAGGAAAAGGGAAACGCGGCAAGTGCAAAGCCGGGGCACCACGTGGGGAGACCCAAACCAACACGATTTTACCAGTCTGTCATGTAATTGAAGGGAAACAAGAGCGTTGTCGGTGAAAAAGCAGCAGGGAGCTCCCGGATGCGCGGAGTAGAGAG
>NW_010403062.1:7248-15595 GCF_000710305.1 Buceros rhinoceros silvestris | reverse complement strand
TAATTCCTGCTAGAAAGATACACCAACAATTACCCTCAAATTATAAGGAATTCTGATGATTGTAAACAGTCTAATTGTGAGTGGTTAATATTCATTTAGGTGACTGAGGTAACTCAGGCTTCCCGGGCAAACAATCACTGACTTCTCTGTGGCAAAGGGTGAGGTCCTTGAGGAAGGAATTCTGATTTTAATAATATCTTAAATGTTACCATCATATGTAAGTTACCTCCTATGTAGAGAAATAACCAATAAATACTGGAAAAGATTCTTATATTATTATTTTCCAACATTTTAAGCATATTGCTCTTCCATTCATGTCAAAAGTTTAATTAATTTAGAAACTCCTCAGAAGTGCAGGAAAGTTTCATAGATCTGCTTCCTGTTTCCATTCAAGAAATTGAGTTCCAAATATAATTCTTAATTTTAATATGAATATAGATATTTCTTACAAATGAAGGAGTATAAGGAAAACAACATCTTACCTTTTGGGCAGGTGGGAACCTAAGTCTAATCTGGGTTTGTATTTTAACTTACCAGCTTCTCAGAAGTAATTTACTCTATCATAAAATGAGTATCTGGCTAAAACTACAGTTTAATGAAGGACGAGAACCAAATTTGGCTAACCTGGTCTGTGCAATGGCAGAGTGTCTGAAAGAGTTCGGGCTCAAGTGTCCAAGTTTTAGTATACAAAAGGTCCAGGGTTTAAGGAACCACAGTACTGACATCAGCAGGATGAACAAGGGCTTGATCTCACCGTAAATGAGGGTGCAGAAGGACTCAGCTAGAAGTCAGATGTTGTGCTCAAGTGGTGGTGTAGAATCAGTGGCACTATGAGGATTTATTTAGACACAAATCGAGAGCTAGTTAAGGAAAAGAGTGTGGTATGGATCAGCTAGCGCAAGATGCGGCTTCTTGGTTGAAACTAAGGTTTTGCGACACACTAAACTGGAGAGGCGTTTGACTTTCTGCAGTTCTGGAAGACCCAGAATAAAGCACCTCTTGGAAGATGGTCGCTGAGTACAGGCGTCTGATCACCGTAATACACATGATCCATGTGTGAGAGGAGTCTTTGCTTGTCTTCAGAAGAATCTCATTGAAGTCTGACTTAGCAAAGTCAAGAGGTGGAAGTCAGCCTCTTCGTTTTGAAAAATTGGCCCCATGGGTTTTTATTCATGTTTTAAGATCTACACAACTGTTTGAAGAAAGAAGAGGTGAGAAGGGCAGAAAACCTTCTTTTTCTAAAGGGTTCTTGCAGTTTTATCCAAGACTTCAACAATAGCAAAGATGAGAGATAGGATGCCCCTGACTGATAAGGCTCTTCCTTCCCTTTAGATGGCTTCCAAGTCATGTTAAAACGAGACCCACGGATTCTTAATTCTTTGGGACACCTTAAGAACCTGTGACCTTAAGATCATGAACTTTTAACAGGATGGGTAACAAGTATGCTGAAAATTACATTTTGGTGATGTTTCACTATCCTCCCGTAACAATGACTTCTAATGTGAATGTATTGTTTATTATGTTCCTCTTCTTGAAATTATTTCAAGAGATACTTCTTGAAATAACTTTTCAGCTATTTTTTTCTAGCTGACACAGCATGTTTCAATTTCTGCTTTGCTCCATTCAGGCATTCTGTTTTCTGAAGTTGCTTAAAAATGTTATGTAATGCATAGCCAATATTTAAAAGCTCACTCACAGTTCTGTCCCAGGATCCTCCAATCATATTTAAAACAACAAGCCGGTCACAATAACTACCTCTGATCTTTCTAATTACTGGGAGCAAGCAGTGAACCTCCATTCCTGTGGTGGGGAGACCCCATCACATCCCCTATAGACTGTGGAGCATTACCGTTGGGATCTGGGAATCTAAGTTTGTCCTCTGTGAAAGTACTTTTTCATTTCTCCATCTTTCACTGGGCTAGAAAACATACATAAACCAGCTAGGAGACAGTTCTCCAAGCTTGGTTTTTGTCCTGCTTGGTTCATCATTTTTATTGAAATGAGCCTTTGCGCTCTTGTGGGTCTCAAGCAATCTCGTAGGTCTTGGTACAAGATATGTTAGCTAAAGCCTTTTTATTGAAGATTCTTAATCCAAAGCAATGATTATAAGCATCTACAGGGGAAAAAAGGATCTATTAGCTTCAGACTTCTATCATATGGGTTTTACCCTACTGAATTTTTGGAGTGATTTATGTCTCTTAGATTTTAGTTTTCTGCTGTAGTGAATAGACTTTGCTGTCTGTAGTCAGAGCCCAGATATTCAACTTCCTTTTTTTACTAGACAGGCACAACAAATTCTGGTTTACGTGTATACAGGACATCATTCCTTCTCTAGAGACAATATAGGTGTGTGTTTAATGGGAGAAGGGAGAGAAGGGGCAGGAAAAACTAATAAAATGACATGATCCATGGAAGTAGAGAATGAAATGAGATTCTACTGAAACTTAACAAGTTAAAATACCAAGCTGCACTTGTCTTTCCAAAATGCTAAATTAAAATCAGAATCAAGTTTATCAAGTTCCCAGTTTGCTTTATGGGCTGGCTTCCCTCCATGGATTGATCTCCCTGGATACATCTTGTCTGGGGTAGTGTGTTGTGAAAATATCAATCACAGGCTGTTACTGGATTTCTCTGTTGGCAACACGAAATTTGCCGTGAAAAACACTTATTTTTAGACAGTTGACTGAACCGTCAGATTTCCTCTATAAGTATACTCCGTCCAAACTGTTATTAACAGACTCCCTAGAAGAATGACATTTCATGTGCCAGGATGAATTTAGGGAAAAGATTTTATCTAGGCCACAGCCAAGAGAAGATCTTGTCTATTCTGTACTTTTCTAAGGACATTATTGTCATTAACCATCTAACTGTTGGTGTTGCTGTTGTTACTGACTTGGAATTTTATGTCATAAACCCCTGAATCTTACGGGGTCCACAGAAGTACTGAAAAACATAGATTTGGGGGTGTGACCTGTGCAGTAGCTCTTTGCCTTTATCCGCATGTGGAGGAATCAATACACATCCCAATCAAGTCACAGAGCATCTCAACAGTTGCAGGCTGCAGCTGTTACGGTGTGAAATGGGATTGCTTAGCAAATCTGAAAATCAGTGCATTTTGAGGAAGATACAACACACAACTTATAAAGGCTTCTGAGGATTAAGAATCCCGAATAGGTACAGTCCTGAAGCGTGCTGCAGTCATCTTATGCACTCGCCTGGTTTGATGGAATCAGGATTTCCCCTAGTTCTGAATAAAGCTAGATTTAACTTAGCTGCAAAACAAGACTGTTTTAGTCCCTCTGACATAGGAGAGTATTGACGAGTTTTTATTTCATTTTCCTTGTTAGAGAGGTTCAGACAATTTCCTCTCTGCTAATGAACGTTTCTCAAAGGATTTCACAGATGTATTCACGTCATTTTTACAAATGAGCATTGTAATGGTTTCTTTCAACAAGTGTTGAAACTAAGAACAATGCTCCTATCACCTTGCTGGTCTTAAAAACACCATATTTAATACTTGCAGTGAAATTTGTGCACAGATATCAACTAAATCAGAAGAACAAGCCTAAACCCCTCAAACAGTCATTTAAATGAGTTTTAAAATTATTTCCTGACTTTCCTATAGGACTTGGGTCAAGTCTCTTATTTTGGTTTATATTTTAAATGAAAAATATTATAATTTTGGATAAGAGAATCTGGCTACAGTGTTTTCTAAATGAAAACTTATATTTGAAGTTGCAGTTCATTTTGCAGCCAACAAGTCCTAAGGCTGGGCAGAACGCTAAGTGGTGTTCTTGAATTTGCATTTTCGCTTGCAGCTTGAATAAGAAATATTTTCTTCACTCCTGTAAAATAGGTAGAGTGAAGGTGATGATTTGCACTTGAATGTAGAGTATATACAATAGGTATAGAACTAGTTTAACACTAAACTTTTGGTTTAACTAATTACTTAGGCCTGAATGCAGTGAAGACTTGGATGCCTAAAAGCTGTGCATTGGAGCATCAAACTGCGAAGTGTCTGGCCCTCACAATGCGATGCTGGGTGCTTTGTTGAGTGAGTCAGCTTTCCATAGTGTGGAAAGGTTCTGCACGTGTAAGCTATAAAATATCTTCCCACGCAGAAACATCTGAGGTACCCCCAGCCTAATTTGGGACAGTTACACGACGAAGTGCAGCCTTTGGGAGAGTTGTTAGCTGTGTATCAGAAGTCGCATTAGGGTGATACTGAACCTGGAGTCAGCAAAGCCTTTGCAGAAGAGAGTACAAATAGGGCTTTTCTGACCCGGACCCCTTTCAGTCTCTGCTGGCTTGAGAATCTGTGCAGTGCTTGGTATCGGCTACCATCCCTGCAGATCATTCCAGGGGGATCCAGAACTGTCTGCTGGCTGAACTAGGACTTATGGAAATGCAACCTCTTCAACCTTATCAATGTAAGAAAGGATAGGGCGTGTGTGGAACTTTCCTTTTTGGGGGCTGAGGTCTGTCTGCCCATTATAGATAGAAGGGTTTTTGTGAAAGCAGAGGATTGTTTTCCGTCTTTCAGCAAACTCTCCACGTTCTCCTAGTTTAAACCCAGTGGTACACTGGACCCTGCCTCGTACTAGTACTGCCTGTTTTGAGATGGACAACTCACAGCTCAAGGGCTGCAGACGTGTTGAGCGTATTTACTAATTCTGCACGTGACGTGGAGGCTTAGTAAGGCCTTCTGCCACAGGGCTTTCGAAGAGTCATTTCTGCCTTACGTGTCTAAAGATCACTGCAGACCCCTTGTCAGTTTTGGTCTTGAATTGTCAGGGTTCATCTCTTTCAGCTGCAGACACATTTATTTTTTAAATGTACTTGACGAAGAGTTACCAACTCAGATACAGAATTAGAGTTGTAGCACTTGCACAGCTCCTCAGTTAGGAGGAAAGAGTTACACTGGCCTTGGGCTACTGACTGCAGTGTGTTTATGTTGGCGTTTGGTAGTGCCCCTATTAGAATGGAACGGAGTCACATCTGATCCGTCTAGAGATGCCTGTTGTCTTGGGAGGGAGAAAGTGCCTATTACCAGCAGAAGTAAATCTGTAGAAGGCTGCTAACTATAGACAAAAATCTCTGCCAATCATGTTTAAATGGCACATTGACAGCAGAAGGGGTACCTCAGCCAGCAGTGGCTGGAAAGTGAGACTGTGCTCTTGGTTTCTACCGGAAGTTTTGAAGATTTCAGGTTGGTTCATGTTCCTGTCCCTGCCTCCAACACACACATTAAGCCACTGTTTACACACTCCATTTCCTGATGTTTATAATAAACTCTTTGACCACTGCTTGCTTGCTTTGGCCTTTTTTCCGCCTCTCATAAACTATTTTCCTAGCAAACCATGCTTTCCTGTTAGAATTAGTTCCTTGGGTCTGTTACAATTAGGGAAATAACCCTTGGACACTGATTTTATTTTCAAACACTGCCCTTGCCACAACATTGCTAATTGGTAGCAGAAAGAAATCCACGCTGGATGGAAATGGCAGTGATGGTTGTCATTAGACTTGTGTTTGAAAGGAATTCTGGGGATTTTTTTGCATGCTGTATCACACATTAGTTGATTCCGGTGTGAAGTGACCGCTTTTGGGTAGTACAAGGTCCCCAGCAGTCAAATGTAACGCTATCTCAAGTCTCTGCAATGGACACAGTCCAACACGGTGTTACAGACCAATTTCCAGTTTCATTTTGTTTTGTTTTTCATGTTTATCATGACTGAGGTATAAAAGATTAATAATTACAAGTGCTGAAAAGAAAGAAAAAAATGCAAATTTTTGACCTTGTGGTCCTAAAGGAAAGAATCTTTCCTGAGGTTTTTAACAGAGGACAACCACGACATTTTCAAAAAAGTTCAACTAACATCCTCATCAAATAATTCTGCGATACCTTCATTATTGCTAGTCAGTCCCTCCAACAGAGAATTTCTTCTGTTTACACAGTCCTGGGTTTTTATAGTAGAAACCTCACTTCTGGTGTGATTATAAGGAATCAGCAGCATAGATTTTAACTAAATCAATAGACTATCGATGTTCTAACTAAGCAACTTCACTGACTCCAGCCTCCTCTGCTGGATTTTTGTTCTGATGTCTGTGGCTAAAACCAGCATCCCTCATTAGAATGACTGAATCCCAAACCATCACTAACGCGTTATTACATAGGGTCGGGTTTAGCAATGAAAGCGAAGAGAACTCTCCCTGAAAATAGGAACTCGTTTATCCAACCTGGATAAAATTCATCTTTCAAAACGTCCAGCAGACGCCCAGTGTTACTACTCAGACTTACTCCTTATGGGTTTTTATTTACTCTGAGTGTGCTGTCTAGGTGTGCTTTATTTAAATGGAAATTTTACAACAGAGAGGAACTTAATTGCATTTCCAAAAGGTCAGACTTTGTTCTACAGCAGCTGTATCGCTGCTGCACAGATTTTAAAAAATGAACCATATTCCAAGTTCAAGTTCATTTCTGCATCACAATTGATTGTCCTCTTATTATTCTTCTGTAAAATGAGTTATTCTTTGCTATTCTTACCATATTTAATCCTTAGTTGATATGTCACTAAAGTTAACCTTCTAAATCCATAGACAGCTACTTCATGTCAAGACCTCACAATAATACCTTCACCTTCTCACAATTAAAGTCAGCAGTACTTACCTAAATACTAACTTTAAAAAGGAAGAATCACCTGCGGTCTGTGATTCCACTTCAATGTTTCCTTTCGGGTGTTTCATTTGAAACTGCAGGAGAACAGCTCAGCATGCATAGGGTCACAGCAATGTTGACCTCTTGATTGAGGGCAGGAATAGTAGAGAAAATTCTCCGTAGGTGTGGCAAAAAGGGAGCTCTTCAGCAGAAAGATTAGTCTTTTGTGCTCACGCCTTTAGTTCTTTGGCTAGAAAGCTTGTGCTATCTCTCCAGCTGGCCAAAAAACCTGACAGTTAGGACTCAATGTACCGTAACAATAACAGCCTTAGAGAGTCATTTCGTGCCGGTAGGCTGAGACAGACTAAACTCAAGCAGGTTGACCATAAGCCACCCTTGAGCTGGAAAGGAGTTATTCATACCAATGAGCTTCTGGTCGAGATAAACTGGTAGCCTCCTTTGCCTCCTGTTAACTAGCTGTGCTCTGTAGCAGGGTGGCCAGTTCACACAAACCAGCTGAACTAGTTGGCCCCCAATTTGGAGCTGGCTTGCAGTCTGACAGGCCAGATGTTGAAAGAGAGTTACATGTTTCATCGTAGCATAGATACTGAATTCTGGGATTTAGTCAGGGACAACTGGATGTTGTGGAGTAGGATCTGATGTTCCCAACAAGGCAGATGGAAAAATGCTTAGGCTAGTTAAGTCTAATTCCAAAAAGAGGAAATGAATGTCTGAAACCATTGGTTTGGGTGTAACACTCTGTGCTGTAGAAGTGTACGTACCTCTCCTTGTTTTCATATTTGCAGTGGGAATCCTATAAAATAAATACAGGGTGTCTTTTAAATGTAAAAGGTACCTTTCTTTCAAAAATTGCTCGGCAGGATTTGCTCTACCCTTTCAAATACAGCTGGAGAGAACAGTCTTTACTATGCACAGCATTGACAGGTCAGTGGGAGACCTTTGTTCATCCCTTATTCCCTTCCGATAAAGCTACTAATGAGGAACAGGGAATGAATAAGACAACAGTGTCCATTCCAGCTCCCACATGTGTTTTCAGCATATCTGGAGCAGAGGTAACAGGACTGACTTAGTTAGAGCATCCACCTTGTGGGAGGGTGTCAAAAGGATCCAGTCCCGTCTCTCAGGGCAGCTGTGTTTTGTTCAGATAAGAGCGCTTCAGAGCAAAATTGTAGGAAAGAGAATATTCCAGGATCCAAAGAGTTACCAGCTGCCTACTTCACATGTATCTTTAGCATCACTTTCTACCTTTAGCATCTGCTTTTCTACCTACATGCCAAAACCCACGAAGATTGTTTGTCAAAAAGTGAAACGCACATCAGCTCCTGACAAATCAACAGTGATGTAAGACTCTTCACTTTCCAAGTCAAGGCTTTTGAAAAACAGATATTTCAATAGCAAAAGTTTGGATATTAAAATTCTACTTAAAATATGTCCTCCAGAATGCATTTGTTAGGTTTCTGTATTCAGAATATATAACAGGGCAGGGTGTATTTGCTTTTCCCTCACAGAAAACTGCCCTATTCCTCTGTTTAGAGTTAATTACAAAGTTGCACTGACTGAAATGCGTACCCCTTCCTGTATTCGGCGTGCAAGACCTGAAAAGCAGTGACAGCTTTCACTGCCTCTGACAGGTCATTAGACATACAAAAAGATTTTGACTCAATAAGAGGA
>NW_010403062.1:1351-7112 GCF_000710305.1 Buceros rhinoceros silvestris | reverse complement strand
CAGGTGACATCAAGGTAAACTTCCAGCTGAAGAAGTTTTCAAACTCCTTCAATGAACCTCAACTGTGAGAATCTGATGAAGCAAAATCCATAACTGTTAGGGCAGAGTGGTAACCCAGCAGAAGGGTGAGAAGAGAAGGTGGGAGTACGAGGAAGAGGTACGGCTACCCCAGTATGATCCAGTCTTCAGGTTATGCTAGTGGAATGGGAGAAGGAGGAGGGTAGAAGCTAGTGCTCTTAAGCTCTTTGAAGTCTTTCCTCTGTTTCAGTGAACTGATCTGCCAAAATCAGACACGCACAGACATCTTGTTTTGGAATGGGGTCCTGTACCTTTTCCAAAATCTTGAAAATCTGGATCAGTTAGTTAAAAATATTTGCTCTGAAAACAGAGCAGAAGTCTCAGTCAGGTGTACTCTGCATACTTCAAATTCAAATTCATAGAACCTCACAAGTTTTGGTCTCTTAACCATCCCTTTTGATTGTAAGACTTCATTTGCCATTGCCTTCCTAATCACCTCACTATTTTTGAGCCCGCTTATCAAAATCAAGAGAAAGGCTAGAAGCTTTGATCTTGGAAATGAATTTAATATAGGATGAGTTTAGTTGTCCCTCTCTGTCCACAGTACTTTCAGTTCTCCACTTTATTCAGGTTGTGGCTTTTAACACGTATATATGTATCTTAAATTGATCTATGGAAGGTATTAGGAAGCATCCTTGCTACTATTGCTGTATAACAACAACAAAAAATGTATAGATTTGCAGGCAAGACCAGCAAGTAACTCAGCCAATGTGTTTTACAGTGCTGACTGAAGGCACATACATCCTGAGGTTTTGATTTTGTTAATACCTCATTTTTCTAAGGGTACATTTGACTTGACAGTGCAAATTAATGTTCTACCTGTGGTGGGCTCTGATGTATGGCAGGAAAAAATTGGAGCAATCAATATAGCTTATAAATATTGAAGGGCTACCACATGAAGCCACAGAAAGAACTGGAATAACAAGGACAAGAAGAGAAAGAAACTTATCAATGTACAAAGCCTAATAGCTACCTCATCTCTCGTTCCTTACATTGTGCAGCAAACTCATTTCGGAATGGTCGAAGCATTGTGAAATGCAGAGCTCAGCGTAGCCCGGCGATTCAGGAGACAGCTGCCTTAACGTGAACACTGCAGGTGCTAAGAAATGTTGATATCACGGACACGGTGATGCCAGGATGCTCCTTCCATCTCTCTGGATACTCTGTTAGCCAGGATCCTGCCCTGGTCCTCTTGACCAGGAAAGCAGGTTTGTTTTGCCCCAGATGGTCTCATTAATATTATTTCATACCGTATTGTTCCTTTTTCTTGTGTTTCTTAGGCTTCTTTTTCTCCCCCTTTGCACCTTTCTTTCTCCACCCCAGTCTCTTTCCAGATAATCAACCTGTCCTAATTGCTCTTTTCCCTGCATTGGTACCAGTTTTGCTACTTCCGTGCCCAAATTTGGTATTTCTGATATGGTTTCCTAGGCCATCTGACCTTGCACGGTATTACTAACATGGTTACCTAGGTTTTCTTATAAGATTTTATTCCTCCAAAGGTCCTCCATTTTCTGTAAAGTTTGCCCATTTATTGACATAACTTCCCCTTACCCCCTATGAAATTGGGTCATGCCTCGTGGCCCCATCTGTAACTTCATCCTGTATTGTCACAATATGTCACATCCAGCAATTTCTTGTGCCATAGCCATATCTGCCTCAGTTTACTTAAGCTCAAGCCAGTGCTGAGCCTTTCGCTCACAGCCCTGACAATGCGCAGAAATGAGAAGAAGCAAAAAGAGGTTGTTCCTGATGAGATGAGAGCCATAGAGCAGTCTGGGAGTTGGTCCAAGGGCTGTCTCTGTTACTCTTCTCCAGACACCTAAGCATGTGTCTCACAAACCTATAAGGTCACGCAACCGTCCCTCACTCATCTTACCCTTCCAGTGAACAGCGTGTCTCACACGGCCACTGACCCCGCAAAGGTCCAGCACAGGCAGCCATTCCCGAGCTGCTTGGAAGACATTTCCTTCCCTGTGAACAGCCGATCTCTGCTCTGTGCTTAGAAGGAAAACCTGAACCTCCTAATGCAAAGAGGCATTTCCAATAAGAAGGTCAGTGCATAACCTGAACAAAAGACACACTTACATAATTTTCAGCATTTCTCCTACAGTCCTACTCCTGCAGGATGAAGTATTTTGCTTTCTGCTAGATGCTGATAGCCTCGGATTTAGCCCCAAGTTTCTATTGAAGAATTCCTCTTTTAGGTGACTACCATCAGATGAACTTTATTCCTTCATATGTGATCACCTTTTTTTTTTTTTAAGTACATGGATGTCAACTCAAGGCTCGTATATGAAACTCTTGGAAACTTCAATCTTGGCAACTGATTTTTCTTTCCTATGTGTTATGTCTAGAAAGTGAGATATGAAAAAGTCTTCATAGGCTTTTTTAAAAACATAGGAAAAAAGGAATGACTTATCAATGACGCTACAAAACTACTTCTGCACCACTGCTGGGAATTGCCAATCACCCGCTGGAAAACTCACACCAAAGAAGCTGGCTTTGAGCTGCGGGTTTACAGAGCAGAGGGTATCTTGCCAGGAGGTGTTGAGGCTTCCTTCTTCAAGTTGTAGGTCTGCTGTCGCTCAGGAGTAAAGAGGTGAGTTGGTGCAGAGCATTTTTCCTTGGGACATCTCACCAAAAGACCTCCCCGACCTCCCTGTTTCAGACCAAAGCTGATGACCTCAGACTTGGGCAGCAGTCTCCTCAACACACACAAAGGTTTTGGAGTTTTCTGACCATAGATGAAAATTTTGTTTAACCATCACAGAAATTATTCTGTGTTACACACTCTTCAGCCACTGTCAGAGTGCATGAACAAATGCAGCAGAGAATTTTCTCTCTTTTCTCGGATGAGAATACTGCCACTGTAAACTGCAGACTATTCTTTTGTTCTTTACATACTGTCATTTTTCCGGAATGATTTGTTTACATTTACATTTATATGATATTGAAAAATATAAAATAATGTATTTCCTAAAGTTATTCTATTCTTCTCTCTTAGAAATAAGTAGTAATTGCACTGCCAGCAAACTTCTGAGGGGTTGATGCCTATAACTTAAGCAGCTGTATTTTTATATTTTGTTTAATAAAATTGCTTTTATGTAAAGGTCTGTTATTAAATATTTCATAGCTTCACACAAAAACAAATCTCTAGTATAGAAAGGCAATTATAATTTGAAGAATTATTGCTATAAACTTTAATGTTTTTCAATTTCAATCTAGAATCTCACTAGAGCAGTTGCGTTCAATGGTTCATCATAAAAAAGAGTAATGAAATAAAAAATACTGTGCCATGTATGGAATTTTATGACTAAATGGCAAAACCCCTCAAATCTCTCTCTCTGTTACCTCTAGTTTAATTAGTTGCCAAGAAAAATATCTCAAAAATTTAAGCCCAAATAATTGTATCCCTGGTTGCACAACTTGTCGATAGTAGCTGAATATCTAAACGCTTGTGCCTTGGCCTTGCAGCTAATTCATCTTGCCACTGCAGACTAGATCTACGTGTTTCTGCTAAACTCTCTCGCTGGACACTGGAGAGACGTACCTCCAGAAGGTGATTTACCCTGTTCCTCTCTTTTGAGGTTAGATAACCAGGTAAAGGCAGTTCTGTTTCACTCCGAAGTGTCTAAGATTAAGGGAAGTCCTATTCCAGGTAACTAACTTCATACAGAATTAAGTCATCAACGACCTTGACATGGTCAGTAGCTCAAGTTTCATACAGAGCTGAGATAAGGTGATGGTTCAATTAAGTCAGTGTGAAAGATGGTGGATTGTGCACTAGTGGTGCTCCGATGGCTTCATGGTGCTCTGAGGGGGGGTCATGAAGTCTCTAGCTGCTTTGCTTTACTCAAAAACTCATTCTGGAAGCACTGAGGGACAAGGGTCAAATCACCACACACAGACATCTTAACCTATTGTGCAAGGTGTTACAGATCTACTGCAGAATAAGTTACATTGCAGGGATACAGAGTGACCCTGCCCTTCTCAGCTGCAGAGGCCAGCTCTACAGACCTGAACCTTTGGCAGTGGGTGCTGAGCTCCAGGCAACCCACCTCACCTCTTCCGGACCTGCTCTAAAGCCAGAGCAACTGGTGACTCCATAAAAGCAACTGCTGGGCTAGAAATCTAGCTGTCTCAGGCAAAGAGAACATTGTTTGCAAAAACTAATTACTGTTATTTAAAAGTTAAAACAAAGTGGCTGTCTCAAGCAGTTGCATGTTCCACATCCTCCCGTGATGGATTGTGACTGGCTTTCAATCACAGTCTAAAAACTTACAATTTCATAGATCTTTGCTTTTGAAAAAGGAGAAAAGAAATAATAAACTTGAGGTCCCCTCCTGACTTCAGCTGATCTGCTGTAATTCATCAGAGGAGTTAAGCGCATGCTTGCAGCCTGGCAGAGTGATTTCAACAGAAGATGCATTTTGTTAAACTCACCAGCTTAAGTGCTTTGCTGGCTCCCAGCTTAATGCAAATGCCTCTTGAAATGGTTGCCAGCATATTTCTATGAGAGAGCTCAGTAACTAGAGAAGAGTCAGAGGTGAGCCTAGAAAAGTCTTATTAACTTTGCAGTCTTCAGGATACCAAAATTAGATTTAGTGTGACCACGAACATTCTTCTCTTGGGTGACACAGAATCCATCTTCAAGCCTAAAAAAGGGGGAGAAATATCTTCATTAATAGTTACAAGAATTTATTTTGAAATCAAACCCTGTATCTACTGAAATATGGGTAAATAAAAAATAAGATTAGTTTATTTAGGAGACTTTTTTTTTTTGTTGTTGTTGGAGCATTGTAGTAACTGTCTTTGTATAAAGGCATCATTCTAACCAGCTTGTTCTCATTAAACATTTTCCTTCCCAGCAGCATGCTGTACAGTCATTTAAGAGTGAAAAATAAGTAAGAAACAGAAAACTGAATCTTCCTTGTAAGATATCTCCTAAGTTAGGGTGATGTAACTGATAGTTCAGATCACTGTCAGAAAAAAAAACCAGGTAGTTCTCAAATACCTCCATTCCTCAAGTTTTCTCCTTCTCTCCTATGTCTATTTCCATTGGCTGCTCCTCCAGCTGCTTCTTGTTTCAACTTAGTCTTTGCTGGCAAGGGATATATTGAAAATATACCCTTGTTTCCCCAGCACAATTTCGTGTCTAACCCGTTCTTGGGAACTGCGTCCTTTTGAGATGCCTTCTGCTCAGTTGCTGCCTCCCTAATGCAAATAATGCATCAGAGCTTTTGGTGCCAAATAGAAGTGATGCTGCTTTGCTCTTCACTAGCTCTGGTGGACTGGGGTTAACCGTCCACTTGACTTACATACAGATGAGGAAATACTTTCAGAAGTTAATTTCTTTGAGGAGCAAAAGTTATTCCCAATATTTGGGAAGAAGTAGGGAGGAAATTTTTGAAAATGTGTATTGAAAATGCCGTGGCACTTGATGTTGGCATTGTAAAAACAAGTTTTAAAAATTCAGTTTTATTTAAAAATATAAAGTAAATGAAAGGCTTAATGCAACCTGAAATTTGAAATGAAATCTTTGGTTTTGAGCTGAAAAGCAGTTTCTAGTTTATCGTTAAGCAACCTAGAGACTCTTGTATGCAAAACTGCTCCACTAACCTCTGCCTCTACAAAAAAAAAAAAAAAAAGAGAAAAACGAAAAAAAAAAAAAAACCCTTTTTTT
>NW_010403062.1:240-1320 GCF_000710305.1 Buceros rhinoceros silvestris | reverse complement strand
TAGATGCAAAAGGGCTCCCCTAACCCCTGTCTCTACAAAAAAAAAAAAAAAAAGACGAAAACGAAAAAGAAAAAAAATCCCTTTCTTATGTCCTGTATTTCAGTTCTGTGTCAGAAAAGCCATGCTCTGAGTTCTGTAACTGAACACAATGCAGGAGAGCAGCTGCAAAGGAGGCAGGAAAATGGGCTGGCTATTTGTCTAATAACCCTAGAGCAGAGTCATACAGGTAAAACAGCTTCAGAAAATCTCAGAGCAGTGATTATGCTACCTCAGGGTCCAATGGTGTGTACGTCTTAGTGACTACTGTCTAACTGCAGAGATTAAGCGATTTCTCTGGCTGCATTGGAGAGATGTGCTTGTTGTTTAACCATCTTCTTTCCATTTGAAACAGAAGGATTTTCATGAGGGTTGATCACGGCTGTTGCACAGTTTAAACAGAAAGGTGAAACCAAGCATCAAGATGGTGATTACCCGATGGTTTCAGATATAATTTCCAACGCAGTTTTCAGTGGAGGAGACTGTACACCATGGAAGGGGGGGTTGGACACTCACTGGTTGTTCCAAGCCCTTGCGCCTGAGAGCAGATGACTAGTACGGAGAGACCGGTGCACTTCGGAGATGTGTTTCTGGTTCTTCCTCTCCAGCCTGTGCGCTGATGCTGGTAACTGGTGTTAGCAAACCATGCAGCTGATCATAGAATCATAGAAGTTGGATCATCTGGTTGGAAGAGACCTTAAAGATCATTGAGTCCAAATGTTCCCCCTGCACTGCCAGGGTCCCTAAACCATGTCCCTCAGCACCACACCCACACGGCTGTGAAACCCTCCAGGGACGGGGACTCCACCACCTCCAGGAAAGCAGAGGGGCCTGGTACAGCTTAACGCTTCATGGTCCACAACCTGTGCACCTGTACCCACCCTGAGTTGTCTCACTCTGTCATCAGGGAATAAGGGAAAAAAACCTAGAAAACCGCTGGTGTGGGAAGGTGGAGTCTCAGCTCTAGATGCTGAGGTTGAAACTTTTAAAGATTTTGAAGTCCCTCTGTTTTTATATGCCCGTGACACCCTTTTTACTTGTAGG
>NW_010403062.1:0-212 GCF_000710305.1 Buceros rhinoceros silvestris | reverse complement strand
CAACTTCCTTTCAGGTAATTGTAGAGAGCAATAAGGTCCCCCCTGAGCCTCCTCTTCTCCAGACTAAACAGTCCCAGCTCCCTCAGCTGTTCTTCATAGGACAAGTTCTCCAAACCCTTCACGAGCTTCGTTGCCCTGACCGATGTATCATTAATAAATAAACAGGTCGATCTTACAGGCGTGGGGAAGAGTGGCTGGAAACTGCCCAGCAG
>NW_010403061.1:45862-46860 GCF_000710305.1 Buceros rhinoceros silvestris | reverse complement strand
AATATTTCTATTAAAATCCAGGGTCCTGGACAAGAGAACGGTTTCTTCTTCAGAGTTACGGACCGGAGAGAGGAATTCTTTGGACAGGTTGTCCTTTTTGATAGTTCTTATCCTCGATGTTTTGGGCTGGACTTGGTTTATATTAACTCTTTGCTTCCTCCCTGTTTCTCACCTTCAGAGACATGAAGATCCTTTTTACTGTCCCAGCAATACTCTAAACTTGCCAAATTAAATTCTCCAGTCTGAAAAGTATTGAAAAGGAGCCAAGGAAAAATGGTTGTGGAAAATACCAGCCTTTGTCCTGCTGGAAGGGGGCTGGATGATGCACTGCCATGCAAAACCTTTATCCTAATAACGTCAGCTGTGAAAATTCACCACCCACATGCAAAAGCTCTTCCTTTCCATGGGGCTATATGAGTCCAATCCTCAGCATTTCTGCCATGGTGTGTGACCATCTCCCTGAAAGAGGAGACCATTGCCAGGCAAAGAGCCAGACCTCCCTACACAGCAAGATATCCATGTATGGTCTTCCTACATGTCCTGGGGATGGGGACTCGGGATTCTGCACCCGCGCAGCCCATGCCTTCTGCACACTGAGGCATCTTTGTGCTCTACTCTAGCCTTGGCACAGCCTAGCCTACAGAATGCTCCCTGCAGCTGGCACAATGGCTGTTTCTCCACCTCTCCACCACTGCCCAGCTTGGGAGAGGGGAGGAAGAGCGAGGTTGGATCTCATAATCTGAGTTACTGCTCTACTACCCGACATTGCTGTGGTGTCCCAGGGACACAGCTACCTGAAGCCATTAACCCCTGACATGCCTCAACTCACTTTGGGAGCAGAAACGGAGGGAGAATAAAGCAGTATAGCAGAAATACTACACTAAAAGAGAGAGATAATATAAACCAGGTAACGCTTGAGTCAAGAAGACTAAAAATCTGCCAGCCACCTAAGCAGAGGTGGTGCCAAGCACTGAAGCCTCCCTATAGCTTTCCTGCTG
>NW_010403061.1:41963-45741 GCF_000710305.1 Buceros rhinoceros silvestris | reverse complement strand
TCTTCACAGCCACCAGCTCCCATGCAAATTTGGAGGCATTCACTGTAGCAGTGAAAAGCTGCCTCTGTGTGCAGAATTCTCTTATGGGGACTCAGATGCAGTGAGCCAGGTTGTTCCCTGACTGGCTCTGGCAACCTGACTTGGACAGAGCACACCAAAGGAATGCAAGGTAATGCTCCGAACAGAAGCAACCTGCTGTCTCATCACAGACCTTTGATCTCAAGACGTATTTTAGTCATCTCAAAGCTATTATTGGACAAGATGTGAGCACTGAAGCCTCACTTTTTAAATTAAACATTCTTCTTCCTCTCTTTTAGAAGAGGAGACATTTAATTTTCTTTATATTAATTTCTCCAATACACAGCACTTCTTGGCTGATTAAGTGCTATGCCACTCTTTGGCAGACAGCACTGTTGTGTAATTCCAACTTGTTCACATTCCTCAGCTCTCCTTCTGAAATGCCAAGATTTTCCTTCCTTGCCAAATGACGAAAACAATCTGCCAGTTGAGAGGTGGTTTTAAAATAATTGTAAGTACTAAAACTGCAAGTAGAAAAAAAATTGCTGTTCAGAAAAACTACCTGTGACCGGTGCAGAAATATATTCCCTTGTTGGTTTACAGCTTATAATAAGTGTTTCACCTGGTGATTTCTAATATTAAACTGTGAAAGAAGAAATCACTGCAGCTTCTAAAGCTGCGCAAAACACAGGGCTTTTTGCAATGCTACTTGGATAAAAGAGAGGTGTTCTGGATGGTGCATGCTGAAGATCCATCCTGTAAGTCTCCAGATTAGTGTAACATCCCTCCAGGGAGCTAACAGGTGGCATAAAACAGACAGCAGATGTGTCAAAGTCAAGAATTGACAGAAGCTTCCTGTGACACACAGAGTTTCGAAGCCCCTGGCTGAAAGAAGAAAAAGCATGTCACTTGTCCTATCCCCACCTCTGTAAGTGTAAGCACAATACTATCTTTGTCTACATATTATTAAACTTCATTTCGTCGTTGCTTCCCAAAGCTACAAGGTTTTCTGATGACCTTCCTGGCTTCAAGATTTTCCTCCGTAATCACAGAAATACAGCAAGATAGCATCAAAAGCCAGATGCAAAGGGCTCTGTTCAAAAGTCTTCTCTATGGCAGTAGATGAACATGAAGGGATACATCTTATGTAGACAAAAGAAAAGGGTTGCTGTGCAAAGCCAGATGGGACCTCTCACTCATCCTTACACAGAATGAGAGGACTTCCCACTGAAAGGTGAAGATGAGAAACTGGACAGTTGAAGAAGCCTTCAAACAAGGAGTACGTGCCAGTGGAGACTGAACACCTGATCAGCCAGACCATAGCTCCAAATAACACACCATGTGTGACAGGTACCTGGACATACATGACACCAGCCCAAATCCCTTCTGCTTTCCCCACCTTTCCAAAGGGAGACAGAATACAGTGGAACCTCATCTGAGATCCCTTCTGCAGACAGTGGGAAGATGGGCTGTATCCTCCAGAACAATAGTGACAGGGTGCTCGGAGGAGAAAAAAGACTCCCAAAAAATCTAAATCAGGGTTCATTATGATCCACATCTCCTTGAAGGACCCAACAGCTTTTGACTGTTATGGCGAGAAAGAAGGAAACCTGACCTCATCCATGAGTAAGAAAAGAGCACAGTATCAATCCCATACTTGATTTATTAGCACTACAGTGCATCCAAAACAGCACCCATCTGCATGAGGACAGTGTAAATAAGGGCATCTGCCAGGGTCCAAATCTGCCTTTCAATTTCAAAGATACCTTGCCTTCTAGCAGGCATTGGTTTCTCAGAAAGACAGTAATGTAGTATCTTTTTTATAATAAACTCTATGGTTTCACACTCCATTATTAGTCTAATGTTCTTTAACTTCAAGGGCAGACTCAGTCATTTGCTCCAAATCTGTATACATACCAGTAAATTTAAAGCAACAATGCCACTCTCAGCCAAAAAAAAGAGGGAAATCTATTAGTTTTGCTTTTTTATAGGAAAAAGAATGAGAAAACAAGAAAAAGAGGAAAATATTTGCAAGCTTAGAATGAGAGCCCCAAAAGAATGTCAAGAAACTCCCAGCAGCCATAACAAAAAGGTCCTAAGAGTTTTCTTTTTCTTTATTTTTCCCCCCAAAGGCTACATTAAAATGGGCATTTTTTTTTTATCAAAGGTTCTGGGGTTTTCCAGCACACTGGAATCAATACTTCCTCTCCAAATACTTAGGCAGTGAGTCACTGATCAAATGTCAGCCACAATTTATTCATTGTGCAATGTTCCGATCTCAATGCAAGGCCTGCACTGCAAATATTCCTAGACTTACTGAGAGCCTATTCTGGTATTTCTCCTTCTCTAAAACGCTTTTGTTCTTTAACATCACCAGAGCATCTTAGTGGACACATGCAGTCAAAGCAGTTTTCTTAAGACATCAGCTGCACTGAAGCAAAAAAAGGGTCAGAAAAGCTCCAGAATGAAAAGCATTTCTATGCAAATCAGTGTTGCTCATACCCTTCTGTTTCTGGAGGCAACTAGTACTTTACACTGCTCTTGCAGAACATGTAGTACATCAGCAGCTCCACTCTGGGAATATACGGGTGCCAGAGGGACAGGTTGGTGTCTGCAGCTAAATGAGTAATCTAGCTGGGAGTGGGCAAGTTATAGACTTCCTTGCTATTGGTTGCTAAATGTTAATGTGCCTTCCACATGCTGGCTCTCCACAGCATCTCTGCCCCTCAGCACACTGCTGCAGAGATCCCACTCCTCTGTCCCATCCCAACCTGTTGCCACCACAGCATTGCATTATGAGGCTCCAAGGGCCGTGAATAATTTTCTCTCCCAGGGACAGTAAAACGCAGTTTTCTAGAGCTGCTTGGTGCCTTTGTTCCTCATCCCTGGCCAACTCCTTTTCTGCCAGTGTGGAAGAAGCAGTGAGCTGTGCCAGGAAAAGAGCTGATGACTTCCCTTGTGGAGGAGAAGCAAAGACTGACTGGAAACCATCAATGACAGACAGTATTTCTGTGTTCTCCCACAACCTGAACAAATCTGTGGATGTCTGGTTGTCTGCTCCAGGAAAACCAAGCTGTTCCTTGAGGACTGGAAATGAAGAAGTGCATTTTTCAGTGTGTCTCCTGTGTGGGTTCAGTTACACTTAATACAAGTCCTCTCTTCAGCGGGAGAGTGAGAGGAGCCTTCTCTGTCCCCTTTCTAGGTCAGGGGAAAGCAATTACTACTGACATCTCTCCTCCTCTGTCAAAATGGGTTGGAACTGGCCAACAGATTTAAAACAGGTTGGGACTGCTAGGACACACACACTGTTACCTTAATTTTCTGAGGAAACAAGTCTGAAAATGGTTCTCAGCTCCTAAGCAAGTGGAATGGGTCTATCCTTCTCTCTTCACCTT
The DNA here is from genome assembly GCF_000710305.1 of Buceros rhinoceros silvestris. Lineage (NCBI taxonomy): Eukaryota > Metazoa > Chordata > Aves > Bucerotiformes > Bucerotidae > Buceros > Buceros rhinoceros. The sequence goes on along the minus strand of NW_010403061.1, from coordinate 42,328 downwards.
TATTGTCGTATCTGGCTGTGCAATTCCTCATTTGATTTATTTAGTTTACTACTCTGCATTTAATTTAAAGAATTAGTGTTACTAAAATTATACATGTGGTATTTGCAGCTGTAATTGCGTTAAAAGGAATGTGCAACAAGGAATAGAGCCTGGGAGTGGAGAGCAAGAACAAGACCACTCCAAAATTTGCTAGAAATAGAAGTAAACCTGGCTTTGATTTAGCCGGCATCAGCTTGATGTTTTTATAGATTTTCAATCACATATATCACAGTGTAGCCTGAAATGCCCTTCATAATGCTGCTCTGGAATTTAAATTGCTGGCTTACTTTTATATATATATATCTATCTGTTTCAGCCTGAGCACT
>NW_010403061.1:33613-41854 GCF_000710305.1 Buceros rhinoceros silvestris | reverse complement strand
GGGGGGGAGTGGGGGGAAGAAGAGGTAATGGTATTAAAGTGGCCAGAAGAAGCAGATAGCAATTTTCTGTGCTATTGAGTTGCAAAGGTAAAGAAGGACTGCCATCCAACACATTAAGAAATTAAATTTGGACTGGCAGTTTGGATCAGATTTTTCTGCAGCACTCAGCAATTTTCTACACCAGGATTTGTTCTGGAATAGTTACTCATGATGGTCCACTCCATGACAATACTTGCTCTGGAGCAGATTAGATTAAATTAGCATACTTAAGCCAGCATGAAAATACACAAATTGCTTTACGATAATCCCGTAACATTAACTAAATTAATGTCCCTTTGCAGACAAACATTTGTTCTTTGTCAGCACAAGAACATTTGAGGAAATTAATTCAGAATAACTTTGAAAAGGGATTTGTTAAATTGAACTATGACCTCAGTTCAGTTTAATTTGGCATTAATTCATTTAAATGAATTCTTGTCCTAAGTCAATTAAACTCAGCAGAATTATGACCCTTTCAACTCCAAAAAAAAAAAAAAAAGTCCACACACTGCCCTCAGCAGTTTCATTACTGCAAGGGAAATGTACATCTTTTGCCTAGTTTGCATCATTTTTCTTCAGTGTCCTCTGTGGTAGCCCAACAAGACCACAGTCCCACTAACTTGCAGTTGTCATAAGAATTTGACACCAGACTGGTAGCTCCCACCCTACACCCTACAGTGCTCCAGCCTTCCTCCCAATACCGTGCCTAATGCCATAAACACTAGTCAGTGTTCCCTTCTATTTGAATAGACATTAAATCACTCGATGCTCACATAGAACTATTCAGAATACTCAGTAGGATTATTTTTGCCCTAGATAAACAGCATAACTCATGTAATCAGCAATCTTAGGCAGTTTTTTCCACTGTTGAACAGCCAATTGGTTATTTTGCATAGGAAATGTCCTAGTGAATTCTTGGTGCATCCTTCTCCATCATAGCTGCAGACCTGACATTTCATTTACCAGCAAATCTGTCCTAAGAAACACTGCAATGAAAGACACACTGTTTACGCCATCTGAAAATCTGAGACATTTTCCACATGCAGCAGGTTGCAGAAGCCCAGACTTGCCTTAGAGAGTCTTTTTCTTTGTGATCTGTCAGGAGATGCTCCCAGTCAGCTGAATACTTTTGACAAGAATTTTCTTCCCTTCAGCACAGTGTCCTTAGCTCAAAAATAGAGATGACAGTCTTTGGAGAGCTAGCAGGAGTTTCTTCTTGTTTTCTGGCCAAAAGGACTCTTTCGTCTTGTTTTCTCTTTCTTTTGCAAGCTCACTTTGTCCCAAATGCAGGGAAGAAACAAGCCATCAACTCGTTACTTAAGTGAAGAAAACACATAAGTGTATGCGTGAATGTAGTAAACTGAAATACTTGAGTGATTTGCAATAGCTGCATATGCAATCACTGAATCCAGATAGTTAAAGGGTCTGGATTTTTGCATATTTTATCAGTAGACATGATGAATTATCAACTTTCCATTGCCTGTAGGCATCTCAGTGGAAATGGGTTTGGGGAGATAGCTGAGGAACAGGTTTACAGAGGACAAAGGATCCACAAAACTACACTGAGATCTACGGGATGCATAAGAAGCTCAACACATTTAACCTGACAGAAAGAAGATAAGAGGCAATCTCAGCTCATGCAACACAAGAACATATATACGAGATCAGGTCATGTCAATGCATCGGGTAAGAGCAGTGTAGGCTTAACTGTATGGAATAGTCGTAAAAGAGTGAAAATAGGCTAAATAACACAAAAAAGGGAAGTTAACTAGTCATTGTGGTGGGATATGGTGAACTTTCTCTCTCTCTCTCTTAGGAATTCTCAAGAGAAGTTACCTTTTCTGCAGGGTACATTTCCACCCCTCAAAGTGCCTAGGAAACAGATACTCAACAGATAGCAGTGTTACAACCTTGTTATACTTTGAGTCTTTTTTGGTGTCCAGAAAGGCATATGCTCACCAGACAAATCTGTAGCTCTGCACTGAGTTTGCGTGGCAAGGTATGAGTAGCAGGCAGGCTACTGGTGTGGCTTCTGTGACAATATGCTAGAAGCTTCCCCTATGTCTGGCAGAGTCAAAGCCAGCTGGCTACAAGACAGCAGCTGACCAAGGCCAAGCCCATCAGTGACGGTAGTAGCACCTCTGGGATAACATATTTAAGAAGGTGGGGAAAGAAATCTGCACAACTTCACCTGAAAAGAGGAGTGAGAATATGTGAGAGAAACAATTCTGCAGACTCCAAGGTCGTTGAAGAAGGAGGGGGATGAAAAGCTCCAAGTGCCAGAGCAGAGATACTCTCCTGTAGTCTTGACTACTAGCACAAGGGAAGTCCATGGTGAGGCAGGCTGTCCCCTGCAGCCCATGAAAGTTAACAGTGTAGCGGATATCCACCTTCAGCCTGTGGAGGACCCCATGCTGCAGCAGGTGGATACCCAAAGGAGACTGTGACTCCATGGGAAGCCCACACTGTGTCAGGTTTGCTGGTAAGTCTTGTGACCCTATGGGGGACTCACTCCGGAGCAGTCTGTTTCCAAAGGACTACATTCTGTGGAAGGGACCCATGCTGGAGTTCATGAAGAACTGTCTGCCATGGGACAGACCCCATCTTGGAACAGGGGAAGAGTGTGAGGAGTCCTCCCCCCGAGCAGGAAGGAGTGGCACAACCCCCTTTTCTCCTGCACCGCTCCGGGGAGGAGGTAGAGAATTGGGAGCAGAGCTCAACCCAGGAAGAAGGGCGGGGGAAGGTATTTTAAGATTTGTCTGTATTTTCTCATTACGCTACTCTGATTTGAATGGTAATACATTATATTAATTTTTACCAAAGTAGAGTCTGTTTTGCCCAAAATGGTAATTATCAAGGGATCTCTCCCTGTCCTTTTCCCAAATCACAAGTCTTTCACTATATTTTTGTTTCCTGCCCAGTTGAGGAGGGAGATTTGGAGGGCCTCTGGTAACCAGTCAGGATCAACCCACCACAACCCTACTGCAAAAACCAGGCCCACCTATGTGGAGATGCACATAGCAGACAAGCTGCACAGAACAGCTGAGCCATAGAAGGGGAGAACAGTTAGAATAACTGATTTTCTACCTGCTCCAAATACAGGTTTTTCTCCCATACCTTGTGGAAGTGTGGCAGCTCTGGAGAACAACCAGAAAAAACAAAAGATAAAAGTCGGCATAAGCATTTTGCTAAGAGCTCCTTATAAAATTCTCATTCATCATCTGGCAATTCTACATTCACAACTCATCCATCAAAATACCTACAATATTTTTGTCTCAAAATGAAAGGCAGAGAATTGTAATACCATTTCGGCTTTCCAGAAAGAATATGGGAGGAAGGTTGGCATAGTTGTGTATAATAGAACAGTGACTGGTGGAACATGCACAGTGTCCTCTGCAAGCATACTACTGAGTGAATGTAGAAAAAGATCATTATCCTGCTGGCTGTCAACCAGACCAGCAGCTGTACTGGTAAGCACAGGTTAAAAGAGGGCAAGGTCTTGCATTGACTGATGACACTCTTTATTTTGCTTCCATTGCAGTTTCAAGGCATGATAATTAAACGGAAAAAATATATATATTTTAATGAAGACACAACAGATGTAACAGCATCCAGACTGAGCAAGGTGCTTTCTACCCAGACAGAACAGAGTTTTGCAGAACCATCTCCCACTTCAGGCTCTCCTGGAGACATATTTGCAGCTGCCCCTCATATTTGCAGCTATGCATTGTCAACTTTCCCCAGCAGCTTGGCCTTACATTGTTGCTCAACCTCATCAGCACGTACACAAGCGACTGCATCTAGCTTGTAGATTCATAGGGCCATGGGTAGGCTGCTGAATTGGATGGATGGAAATCACTAGACGACAACATCCAGAGGAGCCTGAGTGGGAATCAGCCTAACAAACATGGATTTTAAGGATTTCAAAGGACTAAAATCTGGGGTTGATCTTAGGTAGTTGAGAAGAGGCAATGTGGAGATCTACACAGCCTTGAGAGGGGTGAAATATCGCAACCAAAGTTAGCTGTGGCCTGCTCATGTCTTTGGAAAGCTTACCTTTGCCTGCCTGTGGTACTGCATGGTGTGAAGTGAGCTGGTAAAATCTGAGGCAACACCCTGGGAGAAGCTGGTCATTCATTGTAGAGATCACTTGTCACAAGTAGCTGTCCTGCTGGACTGACCTGCATTTTCAAGACTATCACTTCCCCACTTCTTCCCCACCTCCACTGCTTCTCCAGATCTTGGCTGCTATTTGCTTTCTCTTTTAAAATTTGTGGTTCTTAGGCCAGAGTTTTCCCCCCACCATGAAAGCTGCTGCCAGTCACCTTTCCACCAGCTCTGGAAATGCCTAAGGAGGGGAAGGAGACAATAAATAGCAGAGGTCAAAGGTGCCCTTTGCTTGAACTGACAGCTCAGAAACTTGATCTGAAGTGAGTTTCTGCCAGGTTTACAGACAGGGGCATCAACCCAAGAACAGTAACTATTTTACATATATATCTCCAAAGAACAACAATCTCAAAGGATTGTTTTATCCTTCACAGAGAACATACGAGCCCAGTACTCTACTGTGTCAACTCTGTTGAGTTTCAAGTTGTATTAAGCCTAATTTCCCTGGTTTGCCTTTCTTCCAACATAATGCTACTGCAGTAAAATTCCTTCTTCTCGCTCAGTAATGACTCTCCCAAGAGCAGACTAAGGCCTCAAGGATTGCCTCAAGAACACTTTGAAAAACAAGCCCTGTATCAGACTTATCCTACTGACTTATGCTCCCACAGCTGCCTCTGGAGCAGCGCCATGCTGCTGGTGGTAACCCTGAGGATTAAGGGTGTATTTTCAGCAGTGTCTTTCCTCCACTCTCACTGTTCCAGCTTCTGACAACAGGCAAGACCACAGGACTGTAGCAGTTTAAGTCCTGGATGTGCCCAGATTTCTGAGTCCAGTCCCTGCAACATTTCAGATTGAGGGAGTACAGTCACACATTTATGTGCCTCAGGGTATGCCCAAGGCTGTTTCATCTAGCAGTAGGTCTTCTTGACTCTGGATGTGTACAGGCCCATAACACTAAGGGTTGGTCCTTAGTTGTTAGGATACCATCCAAGGAGCTGAGCATTTGTGTTCAAAACCCCTGTTTGCTTGGAGACACATGAATCTGCAACCACCTTGCCCAAGGAGTATATTTTTCCACCATGTTTCAGAGCCATCTCATGACCTTACTTCTGCTGGCTGCTTAGTTTCACACAGTAGACTCAAACCGTGAGTGGTGCAAGTAGTAGGGAGTGTCCTAACCAGTGAGAAAGTGGACAGAAAATGGCATAACATGCCCCGTCTCCCTCCTTCTTACTGTACCATGTCCTCCTTTCCCCAGCCATCCCTTTCATTCTGAAGGAAAGGACTACAGTGTGTAGTATAAGGACAACATTTATGACTCCTTGGAAGCACTGTGCCTTCCTTGCAGACTTCATGGTGTCTCTTACCAACTGGTTTCAGTACTCTGTACTCAAGTGTGATGGATTTCACAAGTATTAATCTTAATTACCTACCTTTCCTTATGCATAGGAGGCAGCTCAACCACAGGACTCCTGGAGATGAGTCGAGTTCCCCTTTTTCCTCTCCCTCCTACCACTGTGCAGTAGCTGTTATAATGGCCATTCTTTTGCTCTGTATAAATGGTAAATTTTCAGCCTTGTGAAGTCAAAAGCCCCAAGAAAATCTTGTGGCTAGAGGACTTGCCAGTCTCACCACTAGCGCTTCAAAAACGACTGCCTTGTGTCTGTTTTGAACATTTCCCCATATATTTGCAACAGAAAGACACATTGCAGATAATGTGTATAATACATATCACACAAAATATCTTTATCTATAGATATAGATGGATATGTATATTTCTATTGTATAGAATTCTATAGATAAATTTATATTTTTATGTATCCTCTTGCCCTTGCACCGAAAGTCGACAATGAGAGGCAAACCTCTGATTAAAATTTTTCTCATCTAAATTTTGTCTTCATATTTGAAATTGCACCAATCTCTGAAAATTAATACAACAAAGAGGCACTACTGTGGGCTGCTGGAAGACATTTTTCTTTTAAATTCTGATAAACTTAAGTGCTGCTCATTAATTTCTGTGTCCCAGAGGAGTGCCTAGAGACTGTAGAATAATTTCTGCCCAACAACTTGCATAAATTTTTGTACTGCACTTTGGATTCAAGCCAGGTTGTCGGGATGGTTATTTATTGCAACTAGTAAAAATGATTCTCAGCTTTTGTAAGCCAGAGACATTCAAATGACTTTGGTATAGCTGTGCTCATTTGCCTTGGCAGCCCAGCAAATACCCTGTAATAAGGACTAACAATGTTGAGCTATAAGCTACCGCTGCAGCAGTTATCAGTGGATTTTTAATTACTCACGGGAGGAAAGGCAAAAAAGGAGAAAGAAGCCTTCTTACAAAGACACTGAGATAGATGCCTAGCTCAAGACTTCAACATTATAAGCCTCCACTTTGATGCACATTCATATTCACACACTCCGGGCTTTGGGGTTTTTTTCGTATAATACATTAAGCAACCTGTGAATACCAGCACTGACTAAATGCATCTCCTGTCCCTCTGGGGAACTAAGCCTCTCCTTGGGTCTTCACAAACAAGACCTAAACCAAAGCCATGAGAGGAGTTGCAATCAATGAAGGTAAAAGGGTCATGCTGAGGCAGTGGTGCTAACAAGCCCCATCAGTGATTACTATTAAGATTTGTCAGTGGGTTGAGACGCAGAAGAAACCTGAAGAGGCAGGCTATCATGTCCTGCTGTGCGAATGCCTCAGGCTACCTTAAAGGTGACTGTTGTATGACGTGAATTCATGGAAATTCAGTCTCTTCAGTAAAAGTATCTATCTGCTCTGCTATATACTCTGCCAAAGACAAGCAGAAACATCTGAAAAATGTTGAAATTGTGGCCAGATTCTTCCCAAATCAAATGGCTCTTCAATCTCAATCATCATCTGCTTGTAGAAGGAGCACGTAATATTCACAGTCTGCCTGGAGAAACATGAGCTAAGGGGTGTGCTAAGCTGTGACCTTCATCTCCTTGCTCAGTGGATGTCTGCTGACTGGCAGACCCTGAGCCCCACTGGTCAACCTACACCTGAGCTGCACAAGCCTGGGAGATCAAACTTGTCTTCTCCTCACGTGTGCTTAACTCCTGGTCTAAGCAAAGACAATCTGACGCTGTGTCGTTCTAACCATTGTGGGGTAGGTGGCTGACTTCATGCTTTTGTTGCAATGATCTCTCTTCACATAAAACCTTTCTCACTAGCATAGCTAGACAATGATGTAATTCTTCCCCTCAAATAAACAGAGTTCCCAGCTCTTAAAGTCAAAGGCAATTTGTTCTCATATTCCCCCTGGGCTAGATCCCAATATCTTCTCAGGCTATATATTTGTGCCTATTGTTATTTCTGATTGATTTTTAATGTGCTGCCTTTGATTTTATGTTTCTACACTCATCCTGGCCACCTGATCAATGAGTTGAATAATAGAAAACTTCAGGTGACATACCCCAGCAGCAAGTCTGTCCAGTTAATATGACACAAACATTTTTGTGCTCTGTGTTTTCTGACCCCAAGATTCTTTGCAGTTTGGCAGTCAATCAGGCAATTTACTGCTTATGAGGTACCTGCAGCATTTATGTTCCAAAGCTTAACTAGTGTAGTTCAGTACGGCTCCACAGACTTCTGTTAAACAATACAGGTTTCCATGTTCTGAAAATCTGGTCCTCTACTCTAACTGTCTCTTCCTTCTGCCTTTCCCTCAAAATCTCTGTAAGAATCAAGGAGACCAAGACTTTCAAGTCTGCTGAAGGGTGTTAGGTGATGAGCCCGCACCAACATTAATGGCAGCAAGACAGCAAAACGTCTTACCTATTTTGCAGATTTCTTCTTTAATATTTAACGAATGAAGTGGACTAGTTCCTTCAGTGAAGAGACAGGGATTGATCCAAAACCGTCTTAAGACAAGACAGTTTTTCATTGATCGGGCAAGACTCACAACCATCATAATGAGCTCCACGCAGTCCAAAGACTTCTGCAGGTCTTTATGAAGCACCAACAGAACTGTCTAGCTTCTCATGTACCATCTTTTTAGTATGAATCTGATATGCTAGATTATATAGACCTGACTCAGCAGCTATCAAGCATTTTATTCTCTTTCC
>NW_010403061.1:32248-33307 GCF_000710305.1 Buceros rhinoceros silvestris | reverse complement strand
CTTTCCCTTTTTAATATTAAAAAAATCAATTGATTGCAGCTCATGTTACCACCTTTTATTTCACTCCTTGTGTTTAATATCAGTGTTATTGGAAGACCATATTGCAGAGCTTGCTTTTCTCTTTTGATATTATTTTTATACACCACTTGTGGTCTCAGGAAAGCTTTTCATCCTTGCTTTACTGGTATTTAACTAAGGCTTCAGCACAGGGGATGCCAGTAGAGCCTTTGGCACATGATGTTCCATATGAAAGGAGGGAAGTGGAGTAAGTGAGGGTTGAGAAGGCCACAGCTATCAGGATTTGAGATGGACATCATGTATAATGGCACAGTTTGGAAACAGACAGAATCTCAGGCAGGCTAGGAGAAGCAAGTAAAACCAGAGCATAAAGCCATTAGGTTTTCCGAGCTTCAGATGCTGATTAACTTCTATTGCTTCCATAATCCTACTAGTTGAGTATCACCTCTGCTGGGTGAATAACTCATCAGAGTTGACACAGAGAGTTCTGTAACAGCTTGTGCTTGTGATTTCTCCTGAAATTATGGCCAAGGTGCTCTCTTGTTCAGATGATACTACGTAAATTCAGAATGAAGCAGCTTCTTTCCAAATCGTTGAGTTTAAGCAGGGAAATGACAGACCCAGCTGTGACAAAGGGCCTCAAAAATACCTGCTGTCCCTCTGGAACTTTTCTGGTAGAGAAAAAAATATCTGTTCCTCAACAGGTTGAAGGGCAGTCAGACCTCTGCCCATGTCTCCTCTCTACTGGACAATAGTGAGGTTAACTCTTAGTGAAAGAAATGTTCCTTTAAAGAGTCTTAGTCAGTTTTACTAAAGCCAGCTCATACCAAGCAAAATTGACGACACTGCCCTTGGGCTCTGAAAGCAATTCATCTCTTGCTGAGGTATCTCCAAGCAGCACAACTGACAGCAGGGTGGGCTTAAGATGTGCCATCTGTGTTTGGAAGCATGGGTGCAGTGCAGTCGGACATGCATGAGGAAGGGGGGAAAAGGACCCTCTCTATTTCCACTCCTGCAGCATCATGACTGAGGACCAATTCC
>NW_010403061.1:15480-32111 GCF_000710305.1 Buceros rhinoceros silvestris | reverse complement strand
GGGGGGGGGGAGGGGAAGGGTGGACACGTGCAAAACACTCTGGTGACACAAGGCAGTTTGGCTCAGCCTTGAGCATGAAGATGAAAGAGTGACACCATTTCCCAGAAGTTTAGCTGGCAATAGCAGTGATTGCAAATGCTTAGCAAAGTGCCTTTTGTCACATTTTGCTAATAAAGCAGGGGTCAGGTCCCTTCTGCCAGTTGGGATATAAATATCTTAATTAGATCTCTGAAAAAGAGAGAGAAAAAAATCTAGAAGTCTGGGAGATATTTTATTATTTCTTTTTTATTTTTAGTATTAAAAGCATAACTCAAGTAGTGCTGGCACCAGGATGCATAATCCACTTACCAGGGCAGAGAGGGCTCTGGAGCTGCACCACAAATACATCATTGGATAACAGTAATGAAAAAGACAGCAATCTATACCTGCAAATAGCATTAGAGCAGATTTGGTTTGGGGACCAAAGGAAGCTGATGTTGAATTTATGAGGCAGACATCTCAGACATCTGAGACCAGTGATTTCTTTCCTCCTGTTCTGTTTCACCATCTCTGACTTTTTTCTTTTTTAATAACTTGACCCTTTGTTTGGGTCAGCTCTTAGCCTTTTGATCAAAACAATTTAGTCACAAGAAGATGCAGAGGGAAGTTGGCCTGCCTTGCCCTTGTGGGCTGAGTGGGACCAGCCAGCACCTGTCTGTTTACTCTGCCCTGCAGGCCTTTCTCTGTCATCACTGCATCTCTGCAGGGTACACATGCTCTGAGATGCATACACCACAAAGATTCATGCCTGCAGTGTCTGCTGAGTTTTGGCTGGAAGAGCTACAGGAACAAGAGAGTGTAAGAAATGTTCTACGACTGATGCACAGCAGTCCTCTTGGCCAATAACCTGCCACCAGATATGGTAATAGGAAATTCCGCTTAGGGAGAAGTAACAAGCACATCCACTTAAGTGAGTTCAATTCCTTTGTGAGACTGTCTGCTATTACAACTTTCTGGGCCAGCAAGCTCCAAAAAATCCCTTCCCCTCTGTAGAGAAGCAGTTTCTTTCTTTTCTGCTTTAAACCAGTCCCCTTGGCTCCACTGTCGCAGGATTTGATGAGCTATAGTTCCACCTTATGCTTCTCCTCCACTTTACTGATTGTCAAGGGTTAGAGATGGGCTGAGTCCCGATGAAATCAGATCCTCTCTATTACCTCCTCCCCCCTTCCCCCTCTTTCCCAAAGAGGGGAAAGAGAAAAGAAGCAAGAGAGAGAGACTTGTGGATTGGAAAAGAAAACTAAAACTGCTTTAATGAGCATAATAACAATAATAAAATTAACTATATACAAATAGAAACAATACCAACACCAAACCCATCCACCCCATCCCCGATGGCAACCACATCACTGTCACCACTGATGCTGTGGGCAGACACCGGGGAAGGCCCAGGCTGGGCTCAGCAACTGACGGGAACTGGATGCAGGAGCTGGATCCCAGAACCGGATTCAGGGTTCAAAGGCAGAACGCAGTCCTTCTCAGGCATTGGCCATTGAAGAAAAAAAGGAACTGGATGCAGGAGCTGGATCCCAGAACCGGATTCAGGGTTCAAAGGCAGAACGCAGTCCTTCTCAGGCATTGGCCATTGAAGAAAAAAACAAGAGGGGGCAAGACCCTCAGCTTTATACTGAATATGACGTATATGGGATGGAACACTTTGCTGGTCAGTGTAGGGTCACCTGTCCTGTCCACTTTACCCTGCAGGTGTGGCCTCTCACTTACTACACCCCCAATGTGGCACACATGATTTAGCAGTGACCTTGGTCTTCACAGGAACAAGTATAAGCAAGAGCCTTTCTGCACATCAGTCCTTGGTGGTAACCACTCCCTGAAGCAGACACTGTATGCAAAAACATGCCATTAGCTTCAGAAAGTGCAGTTAGTTAGAAGAGACTTAACTGAAAAGTAAAATCTCTGAACAGAATTAGTTCTGTTCTAACTTAAACAAGGACACTGATTTTGCATGTGCCTGTCTCATTCCCGTCAGCCCAGTGCCAGACTGAAAACTCTCAGCTTTTTTAGTGTCCTTGAAAGTAGCTTCTCCATCTCTGCAGTCATTTTAAACGCTCTTTTCTTTCCATTCTCTGCATCCAGCATTCCTTTCTTGGAGACCGAGGGACAAGGTTTGCACTCTCTGCTCAAAACACAGGTGCATCAAGATTTTTCCCATTCACACCCTCTTCCAGCCCTTTGATGGACATGCTGAATATAAGTGGTACAACAATATTCTCTGGAGGATCTCATATTAAGCCCCATCAGGCAAATGGGGCTGAATGCAGATTTAGAAAACCATACTGGTTGTTTCTCAATACACTCTGTTTACCCATGTGCTTTGTGACCTCAGTCTTGACTGTAGACTTTTATTGTCTTCTCAGGAGTGTAAGTCACCCACTGGCTGGTAGTTCCAGCAGCCATCTGACACCCTTGCTGTTTGCAATGACAGGTTATGCACCTTGGACAGCAGATCTGCAGGTTCACTCCTGAGTTCCCACTCTTCTCAGGAGTGTAAGTCACCCACTGGCTGGTAGTTCCAGCAGCCATCTGACACCCTTGCTGTTTGCAATGACAGGTTATGCACCTTGGACAGCAGATCTGCAGGTTCACTCCTGAGTTCCCACTCAACCCTCCAGTGAACGCCATCTGCTCATAGGAACTTGATAACATCTTACTAACCACAGAGCCAGACAATTCCCAGGCTTTCAGGCTCCTGGCACTAGTGAAGACTGCCACTTGTAAATTTTGTCCCCACTGCCTCCGGGCATGTGCCAAGCAGACGGAATTGCAAGTTACCTAATTTTCTGTGTGATTGTGCTCTCTGTTTCTTTATTGATCCCTTCTCAGACGCACCAAATGTTAGTGAATCCACCTTATAGGCTATCCCAGTCTGAACAAGGTGATTTTTCTCAGCTCACAGCCAACATAATTCTCTGCAACCTTTCTCCTTCCCTGTGCCAGCAAACAAGCTCCATTATAAAGAGGGATCGGCAGTACTTTCTGCATGGGTTCCCCTTCTCCTAAAATGTTTCCCAGATCCTTACGGCTTATCTCTTCACACCATCACCTACCTCGTCCACATTTTGAGGCTCTGATTTTCTCCCCTGGCTCCTCAGCCTCACACAAGACAGGGTATTTCAGACAGTGCTACCACTGGAGATCACAGCCTCCCATCTCCTGTTTCAACATCAAGACAACTCACCTTCCATGGCAAGACTGGCTAAGAGGAATAGTTCACAGGGCAGGCCCATTGCAGTGCTGCAGAGTGGTCTGTGTCATGATGAATGTTAGTTATGGCCAGATACCCAGGGACCCCCTGGTAATTCTTGATCTAACACTGGCAATGCAGGTCTGGCCTTACAGATACTCTCTCCCTTCAGTGCTTTGCACCTCCTAGCAAATTTCCTTGATTTCTTCAAGCATGCCATACTGTCTGAGATGTTTCTGATAACAGCTGGAAGGACATCTTGAGCTTTTCTGTGCTGTGTGAAGGCTCCCAGAGGAACAGCTTCTGGCCTCTTCAGCTCTGTAGTTCAGCTCATTTCAATAGGATTGCTACCAAACCTTGGGAGAACAGCTGTGATCTGAACGGACTCAGACAGTGGAGCAGGGCTTAGCTCAGTCTCTCTCTTTCAAAGAACACTGGGTGTTGGCAACACCCTCAAGGCTCTTGAAGAATATGGGAATTGGGAGGAGGTAATTTTTTTTTAAAAAAGGACCTAAATAGCAAGCCTTTTACTTGCATTTGTTTCTGCAGTGTCTTCCTTATGCTCTCGCAGTAAGCTACAGGAGGAAATCGTGTATTCAGGGAGTTCTTCGAGCTGCAAATGCTGCACAGTGCAGATAAGGAACACCAGGAGTTAGAGAGAATGATCTCCTTCAGCAGGTAGTGATGCGGGGACACAGAAGAGCTTGCAGGGACAGAAGAAAGGGCAATCCTGGAGAAACAGGGAAAAAGATTGCCCCCAGGACAGCAATGCAACTGCAGCACCAGAATTAACTGATCAGCTTTACCTCCCACCTTGCTGAGATACTGACAGAGGAGAGGAGAACACACTTCTGTGCTTAATACAATCTAAAGATGATTTTTTATTATTTCTGGACTGATTTTTTTTTTCTGATTTATTGATAGAAAGCTTACCCAGTCCCTTTCTTTTGCTAAACTGAAGCCGCGTTTTCCTACTAAGCAGCTGCAGGCTTTCTTGCATGCAGGAAGGCTGCCTGTGGTTCTACACAGTCTTGCAGAAGGCACAAGCCAACCCAACTCTGACTGTGGAGCTAGAAGCTAGAAACAAGAGACAAACTAGAAGCCATCAGAGAGGAAGAGAAGACCTGGAGTACCTAGCAGGAACTGCTAGACCAGTAAGCAAGTCCTAAGGTGTTACTGATGAGAAAGCAGCAATCTGGTGCTTTATTGGCTACGCTAAAAATATATAACCATACCCAACGGAAAGGGAGTGACTGGTCTCTGCAGTACCTGGTTTTCCCTGTGCTTTCTCTTTTCTCCCTTCAATAAACTGATGTTTGTTAATCCATGATTTTAAACGGAAAAAAAATGCCAGGTTGTTGACCACCAGATAGTTTAAATTTAAATTTGTGTGTTTCAGTCTCACATTCTTTTATTTCAACTACTAAAATCTAACACCAGCCATTGCTGCTGTAGTAAAGTCCTGGTGAAAAGCTCCTATATACTCTACACAAGAATCTCAGCTGAAGTAAAGCTTAGTCTTTCTGTTAAAGGAAGTGGAGAAATTAGTTTTCTCATCCTCAACTGCTGAAAACAACTCATTGTGTATTTCAAAGGCAGTGTATGAATGTGTTCTCTGCCTGCAAGAAAGAAAGAGGGAGGTCAGATTTTTCTCTCTAGCTTGATGTCCTTTAAACTTGCACTTAAAAAAATATAAACAAAAGAGAACATGTTTTTCTCCCATTATCCTGTGACTCCAGGACCTGGAACAATGACTCACATCTCGTGGCAATGCTGAGCTAGATTATGGATCCCCATCTATCAGCCCAGAAGTAGATCTTATCTTGGTAGGCAGTCATTTCCACCTCACATTGCAGTACGGTTTGGGCCAGGAAGGTGTGATCTCCGTCAGGAAGGCATAGTAAGGTATATTACTTGTGGCCAGCACACCATCTATGTAGGCTTTACAGGAATATCACTACTGTCCTTGCCACATTGCTGCTACACCTTCCTTGGGAACCACCACCTCCCCCCCAACCCCGCCCCCACATCGGTTCTCACTAGTGTAGCACACATGGCCACAGGATTTTGATGACTTGGAGCATCTCTTTAGTTTTGCCATTTATTTGGCTTGCTTCACATGAAGCATCTCCAGAGCCATCAGGGGTCATGGCACAGAGGGGACCTAGTCAGACTGGCTCAATACCATATGCTATGGTCACTGTCTCAGGCTGCCTGTAGGCATCAGCTACATTCAGGTCTCTCAATGCCTTGAAGAAAAAACATACCTGCCTCTCTCACAGAGCTCATTTAGAGGGAACACCAGTCTTTCCTTCTTTTCACCAGCAGGTAGAAAATAAATTGGCTGCTTACATTTTTTTACTTATCTTTTCTTACCTTTTTTAACATGAAAGCATGAGTCATTTTTCTTTATAAAATTACATGCATTTGTAAATATTTAAAATCAAATTAGATGAGTCTAGTTTAAAAACCTAGAGCTGCTGTTTGAAGGGAAAAGAAAACTGTGAACCAGTGGAAATGCTTACTGGAGCTCTGGGGAAAAGGGTGTTTTGAAAAGCTGAAGTCAGTTTAGGAGAGCAGTCACTTCCAAAGGTGCAGAGAGTGTATCTTCCTCTGGAGCACTTATTTGGCTGTTCAGTGCTGAGAACTGAAAGGTAAAAGGAAGGTCAGGAAAGTTTCTCTTCTAATCTATGAATATAAACAAGATGTAAAATGAGATTTATTGCTGCTAAGATACTGAAGGTCATTATGACCAGCAGCTAAATTCACATCACTGGTTACTTTTGTTTAATAAATCACTGAATTTTAAATGTTGCACATGTTTTGATAAACTTTCTGTTTTGCAGTACGCATACAGTACTTCCATGTAATTACAAAGGCGGCTAACTGAATCCCAGTTCTTGTCTAGAAGCTGAGAACACAAGAAAGAACCATTAACTAGAAAAAGCAAATGGGTGTTCATCAGCCTCCAGCATCATAAAGAAAGTGAAAATTATTAATCTGAATAAACATGTTAAACCTTGTAACTGAGCAAAGGACACTGTGGATCCCAAGTGTATCCCCAGCTCAGCCAAAAGATACATTGTATTTTATCAGCAAATGAAAATCAGACTTTCTCTGAGGAGAAAAAAAAAAAAAAAAAAAAACCAACCCATTAAAGCCCACACAGAGCAAACGTAAGCAATAACTTAAATCGAAACTCCTTGCTCTTTGATTTAAATTCTGATTAAACAAGATGTTTTAAATCATCATGATAAATTAATTTCCCCTCTTGTCAGGACTATTCTTATTAAATTGACACATCTAAATTGTCATTCAGAAAGACTCAGCTATTAGTCAACACAGATATCCTGGAGGGGCGGGGGGGGAAAGAAGAGTTTAAGAGTTTAATCCTGCCTACTCATCACCCTTTCATTTATCTAATTCAATTTTCTTCTATTGATTCTGGTTTTATCAGAAATACCTGGCTTCTTTGTCATAAGGAATGTCATCTGCAGTTAAAATAATGGAAAGCTGAACAGAGACTACCCAGAGTATATGGTAAAGATGTATATTAAGAAAACAGAGATGAAGGTCATCCTCTGCCTAGGTTTTTTACAATCTGTGTTCATGTGAAGTCTCCCTCCCACTCAGCCTTGCTTTTCTGGTTGCTGTTTTGTGGTGCTCAGATGAAAAAAAGACCCAATAAACTTGCCCAAGCCAATAATGAGACTTATGGCAAAAGATTCCCCCTGCAGCTTCTTTCCTCACAACATCCCTGCTGTGGCAGGAGGGGATGACAACTACTTCTTTACCCATTTCATCACTGCTTCGCACACCCATATCCATGTTTGAGCAGATGCTCCACTGGTTCCTTGTGTGTTAGAGGGCAAGCAGATTCGTTTTCTCCAGCAGCCTCTTCAGCAGTCAAACTTGCCTCGTCCCTCTCTGTCTAATTGTGGGCACCACAACAGTCAGGCACAGAAAGCCCACTTACAGCACAACACACCCAGCACACTTGGGAACACAAGTCCAGCCATATGCCAGCAACAAAACCTGACGATATGGAAGGGAGGATGGCTGCAGAGGAAATCCCATGCCCGCATGCTGTCAACATCTGTAAGTGGGATGCCAAACCTGTAAGAATTACTAAGGAAAAAACTTTGAGCCCCGGTCCATGAGAGGCTCTTCTCCATCCCCATCTCCCACAACCTTGGTTTACTCTCATACAGTGCTCTTCTGAGAAGGTGCTCATAAACACTGTTAAACACACTTCAGTCATCTTTGGTAATTCTTCTGAATTACTTTATGTACATGAGTCAGCAACCAAAGGAGGCAAGCTCTGTAAGTTTTTACTAAAACATGTTGCCTTTAGTAACCTCTAAGTGTTCACTGATTAGTCAAATTTTGTCATACAGCTTCCAGTAATTCTTCTGAATTACTTTATGTACATGAGTCAGCAACCAAAGGAGGCAAGCTCTGTAAGTTTTTACTAAAACATGTTGCCTTTAGTAACCTCTAAGTGTTCATTGATTAGTCAAATTTTGTCATACAGCTTCCGGTGTTTTCCTTTCTCTGTTGAGGGTCCAGTACACTGGGGGTTTACCGCTTTTAAGCGACAAATAAGAACACCCAAATGAGGAAACCCTGGTACATTGCGGGCATCTTTATAACACACGTATTGACACACTGGGGGAGGCAGAAGGGTGTTTGCCAGGGAGAACTGCACAGGTGACAGTGACAGGCAAGCACCCAGTACCCAATGACTGAATGGAGTATGAGAATGCAGAACTAGGGGTTTTGTGAACAAGCGGGACACCATGCACAAATGGGACTGCCCGTCTCTGTGGAGATCAGGGGATATGGGCCAGACCTTACTGGTTTAACTGCACAATTCTATCTGCTGCCATAGGAAGTATTTCAACAGCAAATTAAGATTCAGAAATTTAGAACAAGTATCAATCACATTTCAGTTTGATCCCGGGTGGGAGACAAACATGCATATCATAACTTTAGTAATGACCTGTAGATTATTTTTATTAAAAAGGGAAGAAAAGTCACGTAACATAAAATGCTTGCAAAAGAGCACTTAGACTTTTTCTTCATTTGTGTAAATAAACTGTGGTATTAATATACTGATCCATATTCCTTTAGTAACACAGTATTACTAAGGTAAGAGTACTAATGTAGTATTATTAAACTGATCAATAAACTGCAGATAACTGCTGCTCAGGGGTAAGCCTAGATGTTTGTAAATAGAGCCTCTCACAATGGAGTGTGTTAATAGAGGTGTATGTGTTTGACATTTTCCTTTTCCTCCTTTTGTGCTTTCTTGTTGTCACTGACATTTTGCAGTTAGCTTATTATGCCTGTATCCCAAAAAACCTTCAGTGGATGGAAAGTCAGTATTACCATTAGCTGCTATTTCTTGGAGCTTAATGCTTGTCAAGCTGATAAAGGGAGGGCCACACTTGTAGGATCTTGGTTGCCACCAAAGTTGTTGAACTCAGTTCCCTGTTGTGTCAGGCAATGCAGAGCACATGTATATCACAGAAGGGACAGCAGGCTGCCTAACCCACATACCCTCCACAAAAAGCCTCAAAAAGCTTCCTGGCACAACATAAGGACATACAGGCTGGTTGTACTGTCACAAGCCAGGGCCTTGCATCCAAGAGAAGCAGTAGCTTCAGGTGATCCTAAAAGCAGATAACACTCAAATGTTTAGAGCAGAGCAGAAAGAACATTATCATCTCTCCAAAAATCTGTCTTCAAGGGATAACTGTCTTCTGAACCCAATCTAAAGACTGGTGTTAAGTCTGGCTGTGTTGCAAGGATGCACCAGAGGCATCCACAGCAATGGAAGGCTCGAGTCATATAAGGCTTGTGTCTTGACTATGGTCTTTTCCAGGAGTGGTGTTGTGGAATGGTAACATTCTTCACATATTTATTCTATATTAATATTAAAATAACATATAGTTATGTTGCGAATTTGAAAATAAACCATGAAATGGTTCAAGCGCTATCAAGCCAAAGTTTCTTGAACCTGATACAATGACAGTTTTCTCTGCTGTACAAAGAGGGTCCTGAAGAGAGCGCAATCCATAAACACAGTGCACTAAAAGCCTCTCACTCATACCCTCATTTGCCCAGGCTGCTTGCCAGTAGGGTACCCCTGAAGTTCAGCCCCTTCTCTCCAGAAGTCTGAACACTTAATTCAGTTCTCCTCCTCCTAAGTATTTGAGCACATCATTCCCATGACTACATGCCATAGGAAATTAAACAGAGCTTTGAGTACATCCTTCAAAGCATACTTGAGAATACTTTGCTTTATGCAAGGAAGAGGGCAGGAACCACAAGTGACCCTGTCGTAAGCTGTTTCCCATATGAAGGACCATGTATTTTAATTTTCTTTCACAGGTACTCAGTGGAAATACCACCCAAGTGAGGGCTCTCTCTTTACAGGTGAATGAGATGCGGAGCTCATATCCTACTTTAGGGGAGGATCACCCTCTTGGAGAGGGATGCGAGACTCCGAAGTGACAGACACCACAAAGGAAAAAGGCCCGGGCGAGACGGGCGGTGGGGAAGCGGTGCGGTGCAGTGGCACCCCATGGCCCTGCCGTGCAGTGGCACCTGGTGGCCTTGAGGGATATTACACCCGAGGCGTGGACGCTCCAGCTCCCTGTCCCCGCACAGGCAGGACTGGTGGGCTGGTGGGACGACATTTGCGGAATGTTTCCTGCTGCTCCGGGCGAGGGGCGGGGTTAAGTATTGATAGCGGTTCTGAGGATGCGGTTGGCTGAGGCATCATGGATGTGAATTCAGGCGAATCAACACAGGATGTATTGACCGTGAAATGCATCCGCATGGCTGAGTCAGTCCTGTTATCTCTCAAGGTCATGTTGACCCATCTGTTAACGAGTATCTGGGACAACCTCACAGCCAGTTTCACTGATGTCTGGAGCATTGGGATGCTGACGCACAAAATGTTTTGGGTAGCCACAGTCACCCCTGCTACCTGTGGCACACCAAAGAACAGACCTCTTATCTCCCCAAATTAGGCTACCTCCACCCATCCACCCTGGACACCCTTTATGCACTACAGCTTCCACCCAGCCTGTGTCAGGGCAGATCCCAGACCCTCCTCTGAGGACAGCTGCTCTGTCATACACCAGGGGACACATCTGTCCCTACCCTACAGCAGGGAGGGAAGCCAGCTGCAGGTGTGTGGCCCTGTCCATGACATCACCATTGACTGTAGCATGGCGCCTGAGCACTCAGATGAGAACTCAGATATTTCTATTTCCATTTCAGGTGTTGAATTACTTAGCCTCTTTTTGAAAGAAGATGTTCCTTGCAAGGTACACTCCAGCAGGACATGTCCTTGAGTCTGCAAAAGGGTAGATGCCCTCAGGAAACTGACCCGCTTCATGTAAATGAGAAACATCTTTCTGGTAGCTTTTCCCATGAGTACAGGTATAAGTACTTTTATGAAGAGGTACAGAACAGGTGCAGTTCAGGCTCTGGCTTCTCTCCATTGATGCTGGAGTGGACTTAAAAGGCAAAATACTGCCTACAAAAGTGAAGGGACAAGGAGTCATACACACAATTTAGGCTGATGTCACAACAACTGTTATCTGTTTCTCCACACATGTAAAAATTTCTATAGCCTTTCTATAGCCTTTCCATAACACCCAAACATCTGTTGCTGCCTCTATAGAAAAGACTGGCTATTTCTCTCCTGTCCTTGTCAGCACACCCAGAGCTGGTTTCCTGTCCAACAAACTAATTTTTCATTCTAGAGCTACTTGGTGTCAGGTAGCAGGCATGGCTTTTGGGCAGTTGGAAGAGGGCATGCCAGAACAGCTACAGTATGGGGCTATAGACATACCCCAGAAACCCTGCCCAACAAAACTGGTCAGCTCTGTAGCCACCACGATCCTCCCACAATGCCACTGAGCATTCAAATTATCTACAGTCTTCTGTGTCCTGGTGCTCTCACCAGCTCCCACACTGTGGGCCAGTGTTTCATGTCTTAAAGAGCCCTTACCCTGGATTCACATTTATACTATTCTGACACACAGCAATCAGATTAAATTACATTACACTTACCATAAGCCCCTCTGCAATGCCGTAGCAGTATGCACTGAGATTCAGATTCCAGTGACTTGTGGTTCCTTCATGCTTGGGTCTCTTATGAGGTTACTGGACAAATTTCCCTGTGCTTTTTGTTGTAGCTTTAATCAGTAGCAATCCTACCACAGATGGCACAACCTGGGTCACAGCTGCACAAGTGAGTTTGGTGCTTGTGGAACAAAGCAACACTGCTACATAGAGAGCTGGGGACAGTGCTTATGCCGTATGACAGCGTGTATCCCCACTCAGTGGGGGGATGTTGTGGTAGCAATTTCCACCAAGCCTGGTGAGTTTTGACACATCTTCCTGTGGCAGTGGGCACTGTTCCTTTTCTTTAAAAAGAAATATTTAAAAAATTCAGTAATAATAGCAAATTGTGTGGATATCATGTTCCATCATCTCTGAGCTCGGCAGGCCCCAAAGGGCAAGTTCTTGTTCAGAGTGTTTGCATCTATTTGTTTCCTTCACACTCTAAACTTAGGTTTAGGTGATGTATTTAACAGCATTTCCTGCCTTAATAACTATCACTGACCTCCTTGCAAAGGATGCAAGACATCTGTTTTCCCACTGCCAGCCACAAGTCATTTGACAAAGAGCCATTCAGGTGGGATGTGCAAGCACATAGCAAAGGTAACCCCGACTGCAGTTAAACTACTACACTCTAGTCACAGCAACTCCTTGTCTTCACTTGTATGCCTTCAGCTCTGTGGAAACCTCAGGTTTAGGCCCCTACAGTAGTGGGACCCTCATAACAGGCCTTGGCACTCCAGACCATGTCACAGGGGTGACTCCTGAGGAGGATTACCTCCTTCTGAATGCCATATGCACCTGAGAAGCACCAGCCTCCAGAGGACAGATTCATATCAGCACAGCTAACCCAACTCACTCTACTTTAAGAACAGCTCAAACTCATCTTCCAGAGGTTTTCAGGTGTGTCATCAGCAAGCTTCTCTCAAGCTTCACACCTCCTGGTCACTATCTTGTCTGCCTCTACAAAATAAACCCTGAAAAGCAACATCAAATTCATTCCAAAGCACTGCTGACAGTCACAGCAGTGAGGGTGTCCCCCAGGGAGCATCTTTGCCCAGTAAGATTCAGCACACAAAGGTGCTCTGCCTATCTCAGGGGACTCCTCCCCTTCCGGGGCAGGCTGACCCTGCCAAAACAAGAGCAAATCTTAATGCTTCATGCCATGGGGCATCTTAAAAACAGCTCTGCAGTGACAGTGTCCCTTAGGGCATGAGGCTAGGTACTCTGCCCATACAGGCTCTTCTCCAGTCTCACCTGGAATACTCCTTTCATTGTCCTTCCCATCCTCTCCAGTGAGTGACCATCCTATCCCACCAGAAGAGGCTCCCTGTTGGACAGGGCCACTTCTGCAGGAGTCCAAGGAGTGGCAGCGAGGCAGTTCTATCAAGGATCCTTCAGACTTGTCCCAAGTGATATTTCAAGGTCTTTGCCCCAAGTCATATTTAAAGCCTTTACTTCCTAATTTTAAAGAGTGGAGACTAGCAAGCAAGAAGCAGTACTGAGCATGGAGAGGAATCCTCCCTCGGTGACAATGGTCTCAGCAAAGCTGTTTTGCAAGTCTGTCTCCATGCCCCAACAGCCCAAGGGTCTGGGACCAGGTTCAGTGTAGTGGAGACTGATTTGAAGATGGAGTAAGGCTTTTCATCCAAGTGAAAATTGCAGTTCCTTTGTCACACCATCCTCCATGTGACCTGCGACATGCAGTAACAGTCAAGACATTGTCGCCATGGCCTCCGCATTTTGGCTGTGAGCTTTGACCCTAGACATTAGGCCAGCAGTCCAGTTTTGACCTTCAAGACAGAAGAAGAAAGGTTTTTCTCTCTAATTTTAAGATTAAGTTTTATTAGGCAATGAAGGGGCCTTTTCTGACCAGAGTTTTAATGCAATTCCATTATTACGGCTTTTCTGAGTGTGTACTTCTCCCACCCCTGGAATACGTCTTCTCAAGTTTCTCCAGTCTTTGCACAAAATCTTCGGCATGGAGAGAAAGGATGTGTTTTTGCTGACTCTGACAAAATGGCAAAAAACCAAATGCATCAGTCAGGGGCAGTGACTAACAGCATTAAATGCAAAAAACTGTTAGCAGCACATTTTAGCGCATTAATAATTTACACTCCACAGAAAGGTTAATTTATGCAAAGTGAGAGTTCTGTGGCATAGTTACAAAAGGCACACATGATCCTGGGGATAACAGATCTATAGTGACCCTGTGACTCCTCCTGGGGAGCTGCACATTGACTGAAAAGTCTTTCGGTTTTATCACAGGTTCTGCTCTCCAGCTTGTACAGTGTCTCCTCAATGCGCCAACGGCTGCGACAGGGGTACAGCACAAAAGCATTTCCTCATCCATATACACAAACAAAACAAAGAAACAAACAAACAAACAAAAAAGGTATTCTGTGGCATACCCATGCTAAAGAAATACCCAAAATTGAAAAGTGTGCATACCAAAATATTGAGAAATGTTTCCAGGAAAGGGGAGGGAAAATACAATCTTCCAAGCCTCATCACTCTGTAAGGCTTGCTGGAATATTACCAATGCACTGTTACTTCCATCCCCAGGATGCAGCTGCTGCACCTCCAGCTCTCAGTCTCTGCCCTACCCTGGGGACTACAGCAGCCAGTGAGCACCAAAGGACTGAGGATACCCCATGATCCAGAAGACGTATGCTGGTAGGCCAGAAGGAGCTGGCCTCTCTTAAGGCAACACACAGCATTGAAAGAGAGATTGCTAAGCAGCCCTGGAACCTGCTGCAAAGCTCATCAAACAGAGATGACTTTGCTTAGGCTTCCCCAAACCTGCTGTGTGCAGTGTGTTTCAGTTCTCTTAGCCTACTGTCCCACTTACTGCTCCCAGCCTGCCAAGCCATGGGACCACAGACCTGCATACCCAGGGAACCCAGAGCCGAGGAAGGTTTCTTTCTGTCTGAAGCCATCAGAAACCGACATGCAGCATCTTGGCATTTAATGTGGATTTCTGTGTATAGAAGACTTGCAAGTCAAATGCCCACAGGTTAGAGATGCCACATGTTTACCGTGCACCTGAGCAGAAGGATGCGGCCTCTACCTAAGTGACTTTCAATGGTGCTTTTCGCAGACTCTCACCTCACTCCAGGATGGACAGCAAGTGAAAGGAAGCAAGAGGAGAAGGTAACTAATTTGTGTGTGTGTGTGTGTGTGTGTGTGTGTGTGTGTGTGGTTTTGGGATGGGACTGGGAAGGCAAAATGGATTGGGTTTCATGGGCGTGGTGTTGCCCCAAATTCCCACAACATTTAAGGGCAAAAATCCTATTTTTAAAATGACAAGTTACACAAGTGTTCTTCATTCTGCTTTAATTTGCAACCTTAGTAATCTTCAGGTAAGTTTTTCCCTGCATAATGTATGTACCTATATTAAACAAGATTGCTTTCAAAACTTTTGATTGATCACATAAAAAATATCTGGTTTTATGCCCTATCTTTTTCCAAGGCCAGAGAGTTAAGAGATCAGCAAATGGCTGCAGATTTTTAATAATTCACTAACTCTTAGTTTAGGAGACACACTGAAAACAAGGTCTGCACATGAGGGTTCAATAACCGGTTTAAAAACACTTAGGGGGGGAATGACAGCCAGCAGGACACAGCAGCATATGTCCACACCACTGTACACTACCTGGCCTTCCACCCTTCCTGCTGCTGCAGAAAGGGCTCTGGTGAAGGGTAATTCAGACGAGCAATATCTTGCCATTAAATAAACAGAGAGAGCCCAGCTTTAACCTCATTCTCGTTTTTGAACAGTCTCCACAGAGCTGTGCAGTATGTGGCTCTACTAGGTCAGCTACATGAAACCTCCCCATCATTCACCTCATGAATATGCAGCAGTGACACACTTTTTCCACGCAGCCACCCTCACTGTTATTCCACATTAAGCTGACAAAACACAGCATCACGTGCTTTTCAAATGTGTGTTACCGGCATCAAGATCTTTGGCTTTCTTTAATGCAAGCATGGGTTTGGCTTTGTTTCCTTGTGGAATGGCAAATGAGGGAGGAAAGCCAAGATCTGACCTCCGAAGCCTACAACACACAGTTATGCACCCACAGCATAGGATCAAGGCCTGTCTTGCACTGAAATGAACAAAGTCAAAGTCCTCCTTGTATTTCTTTTCTCTAATCGCTTTCCCAGTCATCGGCCTACTATTCATTTTCTGGGGTAAATACTTCATTGTTCCTCTAATGTATGCCTAGCACAGCAATCTCATATGATCTGCTCCCACCTGGGTTAACACCCCCACACCGTCAGGCCCTCCTAAAGGAAATGAAACAAGGCAAGTGTGTTGGCTAGTGTAAATGTTAAGGAGATTTTTGAACAGCAAATATGCAAAAATGGACCAATCTGGGAAAAAAAACAAAGGTTGAATGGCCAGAGTTCAGAAGAGGAAAGAAATTTTGAACCTGAAGTCCAAGCACACTTGGGATTAAAGCGATGTGGCAGCAGAGCCCCCATCACTGGGAGTGCTGCAGGAAGACGAGGAGGAAGAGCATGGCAGGCAAAGAACGGGCCCAGTTTTACAGCACTTTGCCACGGAACAGGGGATACGGCTGTCAAGGGCCTGTGAGGATGGTCAGAGGATGGACCACCACCAGGAGTGGTCTGGGGGCATCTGCTGGAGACCAGCTCACCAAAAGGTGAAGCAACTCTTAAGACAGTTGGAGGAAGCCTCATGCTGGCAGAACCAGGTATTCCCAGGGGACATTTCCCTCCAGCAATAGTTTCTAGAAGGGCCCCTGGCTGGGGCACAAAAAATCCACTGGGAGTGGAACTGATTGGGTAGCATCCCCACTGGGTGGAGGGGATGCTGCACCACAGGCAGGGTGCACACGGCAGAGGTGGTAATGGAGGGCACAGTTGGCCACAGCCTAGTCTTTGCCCAGCAGGTCCACAGGGACCAAGCGTTGGAGCAATCTCTCAAGATGGAGACAGAAGTCCAGAACCTTGATCAGAGTCAGCACTGTGCCAGGAACAGGCATGGCACAGCACAGCCTGGACAGGGACTCGGGGTCTTAAAAGCGGCTCTGGCATGACAGGGGAAGCCCTAGGTGAGGCTTCTGCCAGCTCCTTCTCATGCTCACCCTAGCTGGGTCACCACAGCCTGATCCTAGATATCACTGCACTCAGACAGAGCTGGCCTCGAGCACAGGCAGCTAGACGCCCAGGTTCTCCACTTTCCGAGGGTGGAGATTCAGGCCCCTGACATAGTGCAAGGAGA
>NW_010403061.1:14937-15333 GCF_000710305.1 Buceros rhinoceros silvestris | reverse complement strand
CTACATGAACAGATGTTATGGAGGACAGGAGGCACAGGGCATAGTTATGCCAGGGGGAGCTGGTGGAAGGCCGAGGCTGGAAGTGGAGGGGCCAGGGGAGTGTAGTAAGAAGAGTTAAAGCAATCCCTGCTCCCATTGTCCATGGCCCAGTCCTGATTTTCCCTGTGGAGTGGGAGGAGGACCACATTCAAGGCTGACGTCCGGGATCACCTCTTTCCTCAGGCTCTCCCAGCCCTGCCAGGACTGCTGTAGATTCCCAAAGACACTTCCAAGCTGGAGGGAGGCAACTTCTGAAGGGCTATTCTGGTCTCGAGGTTTTGTACTTCAAACGCAAATGCCACTGTAGGCTCAGGGGTCACTAATATGTATGACTTCTAGGGGAGCTGATAGATATGG
>NW_010403061.1:13569-14780 GCF_000710305.1 Buceros rhinoceros silvestris | reverse complement strand
AGCAGGAACTGTCTTTGTGTCTTATACCCCAGAATTAGAGAAATCAGACAGCTTGTTACCACTATACAAGAGGTTGGGAAGCATGGACTCATTCATCCAGGATCAGCTCTTTGTGCTGGAAACACAGATTTTCTCAACTGTTCTGCTGCTGCCTCGCTAAGGCAAAAAGCAACTGAAAAAGAAATGGCTGTGCCATCCAGGACATATATATATATATATATATACATAAGCCTGCCAAACAAACTGGATTCCTCTGTTGGCTGGAAACCTGTACATGGCAGGAAGGCTGGCAAAGCAGTTAAAAATAAGAGACGAGACTGGTCAGCTGCTTCTGCTTATTCATTCTTAGAGCAGTAGGGGGAGAAAAGAGATCAACTTAAAATTCATGAAGGTCAGTCTTTCTTACACTTGATTAGCCTGCACAAATCCTTGCCATAAGTCTCTGAGGGTGATGTTCACTAAGACTTCCCTTCACCCAGCACAGGAAAAAAGGCTCTAGAGGGTGATTAAAGACCAAGAGACTAAATTTAGGTTGCTCTGAATTAGTCTCTGGGAGCCAAAAGCTTAATGCTTATCCTCTAGAAAGGATGCATCATGAGAGGATGAGTGATGCTGAGTGATAATTATACCACAGCACGCGTTCGCCCTGCCGCTCTGGGGACTTACCTTTCCACTGTGTATAGCAGTGGATGGAGATGTTTCCTCTTCTGAAACACCTGCTGTTGATCACTTGGCATTTCAGAATGTGGACTGTAAATCAGTTACTTCAGCCTTCCCTTCCCTCCCACTCCACCAAAGTAAAATGAGGGACAGAAATGCACCATGAACTGAGATAAATACGCCTCGTATCTTCGGATAATATCTATCCACCAGACTGATCAGGAAGCTCAGGATCAGACAGATTCCATCATGGAAACAAAGGGGGAAAAATCTTCAGTTGTGCAGCCCCCATGGTCTTCAAATGACACGGCTTGAGACTTTTGGCAAAGGAGACAGCAGATCATCACCAAAAAATAGTCCTTCGTGCCACAGATATTATGTGCCATCCTGGGAGGAGAAACAGAGATTCATAGCTATGGGCGGTGGGGAGAGGGATTCAGCAGTTCCCTTTGTAAATGTTTTGGGGTTTATGTCCAACTCTTGGTCCTGGTTTACGAAAGCCTCTAAACCTGGTGTTAAAGACACTCTCCTGAAGCGCTTCATTTGTGGAG
>NW_010403061.1:0-13355 GCF_000710305.1 Buceros rhinoceros silvestris | reverse complement strand
TATGAGATGCTGTGTGCCACACTTGCAAAACACTAGTGGTGAGAAATTTCAGCATGACTGTTTTGCTTAATCGAAACTAAGTACGTGCTCATAGAAACCATCACCAATAGTATATAGTTTGTGGCCACATAATAGATTTCTCTTGCTAGATTTAGAAGCAATAAAAAACCCACCGGCTATTTGGTGAGGAAATTTCTGGTGAGGGAACCTTTCCAAAGTAAGCAAATTTTGCAGCTGAATTTCTTGGTGTAAATGCTATTCACATCCTTCCCCATGTCTACCCATTAATAAAACAGTCAGATGCTTGACAGCAATCTTAAAATAAAAGGAACAATTGCATGGAAAGTATCAGACAGGTGAAAATCTGCCTTTCCAGCAATGTGAAGAACCCTGTTATTAGTAGTTTGCCTGTGTCATCATACATGGGCATGTGCAGGAATGACTGTCCCTCTTCTGAATGGCTCCACCCAGATAATGCCATTTTGCAGATCCTATGGAAGTTGACTTCTCCACAGACGGAGGCTGAAGGAACTTGGGATGTAAACTGCAACAGTCTGCATACCAGGCAAAGGTGCATCTTTTTCTTTGCCAGATAATGTAATTTGGGGTTTTCTACATTAAAACAGGGAGGCTGCTTGCCTACCTCTCACTGTGCCTATTGAAGACTTCTCAGCACCAATGGCGTCTCAGTTTTACCCCTACCCTATGAAACACATAATTTCATGTTTATACATGATACAAATACTAGTCCATCTTCAGAAAGGCAAAAAGGTAAGTCAGACTGAGTCCAGCCCTTTTCTGGGGAGTGGAGATATTCATGCTCTCTGCTTATTTTTAGCAGAAGATGGTGGGTAAATCTGAGCCAGCACGTTTTTCATTCAATCTGTCCCTGGACACTAACAGACGGTGCTTCCTTGTGCCAAGCACTAATGCACTTTACATTGGCACTCAGTGTCAGGACACAAAGCCCGCCAAGTCCCTGCTAAATCTGCTCATACCAGGAAAATTGATAATAAACAACGAGCCAGGAACACCGTCTCAAGCTTTTCCTCTACCTTCAAAGCAGCACAGAAGCTGTACCAGCACAATGGAGTCAGTTGCTCTTCAGATCATGGCTATCACTGCGGCAAAGAAGGGTCTTGGACTCGGGAAAAAAGGGTCCTGAGGCCATGAACAAAGGTATGTATCTAAGGACAGAGGGAGATTCATCTGCTGTGTGCTTAAAACTTGTCTTTGAGAACCTTAACTTGTGCCTTAATGCTCAAACATCTGAACTAATGACAACTAATATAAACATAAATCATTCTAAATATATATATATGTATACATATAATCTGGCAGAGTGATTCTGCTGTTTAATACTCTTTAATACCCCTTGAGCACTGAACGTACTAAATTCAATCTTAGAGGTCTACTTCCTACGGCTATTAATATGATACGGTCACTTTCGAAAGAAAATTCCACAGTCTCCTCTGAGGAGCTCACTCTGTTTTACAGGTCATTGTGTTTATTCTTTGAATACAAGCATCCAAAATTCTTCAGCTGTAAAATTTCTGTTCCTTTCCACCAGGTGCCTCAGTGCCCAGGCTTCTTTCTTGGATTGCTCGAAGCTCAGTATCCACATTTCTTGGAGAGAACTCCAGGCAGGATTTGAAGACAAGAACCAGAATGCCTCTGGTTTTGGGCAGCTCAGATGGTTAACCTGAGCCTTCCACCTCTGGGGCAGCCATCCCTGGCAATGGCAAGAAATGAAAGGGGTTATTCAGGGACCCTGGCAGACAGAGAAGAAAAGTGCTATGCTATTAGTAACATATTAGATGTCAGTGACATTTTACTTCCCACTACAGGCTCTAGCCATGTCCCTGCAGATGTCAGAAGGGAAACTCTCTCCACAGTGTACATGACAAGGGTAGTCACGCTGACAAAAGCCTGAGTCTCACATCAGGTCTGGGTGCAAATGAGCAGCACTAGCCCATCCAAAACAAAATTCTAAGGCAAGGAGTTCTACTTTCACATATATATTCTGTTTCCATCTTAAATATGCACATGTTTAAAGAGATTTTTTTTTAACTAAACTCAAAGAGAGGACGTCTCTCCAGATTTGCACCAGATTCAAACAGGAAAGCCTAGTTAAATGTAATAATGTAATGCTTACCAGCTTGCATTACCCATCACATCAGCTCATCTTAGTAACTTCAAATGCTTTCTTGATCTGCCTTCTAGTGGCTGACCACATAGTGTACTGCTCACTCAAACTTTGACCAGCTAAAATATGGCCTAATGGATATACCCAGCTGGTAGGATACTAAAGCCATTGACCAGTTCCCATTACTGAACACAAAAGCAGGGGTTTTTATTCATTCTGATAACTAAGCTCATGAAGAGTTTAAAAAACAGCTATTGACTCTTGGTGATTAAATCTGGAAGCCTTAAAGGAATGCAGCAATTAAAATGAGTATCCACCAACTCAGAAATATATGTGGTGTGAGTTTTTAGCTTCAGCCTAATTCCAAGTAAAGCTCTACGTATACCAGCCAAATTCACCGTAGCTAGTAGCCTTAGGAGACTGAGTGGTGCCTTTGAAATGGCCTTCTGATGTCATGGCTGGCACCCTTGCAAGACTGCTAGGCCCTCAGTGCTGGACTTCCTGACAAGACAACCAGTTCTAGCTGGTCTCTATCAGTTTAATTTAAGAGAATTGCCTAATCACCTTGAACCTGTTCTTTAACTGGAGCAGGTCCAACTCCTCTCAAAAGCACAACCTGGCTTAAACATCAATGTTTCAATATTCAGTCACTAAATGTGGCCACAGACAATGGCATGTTGTCACTAGAGGTTTGCATATACCCACACATACACAGACCCAGACAGTCTCGATCTTGAATACGTAGAGTATTCATAGAGTACTCTATTGAATACATAGAGTATTCAATCAAGAGGGATCTCCACTTACCATCTAGTCCAGTTCCCTCTTCCACACAAGTCTAATTGTATCTAATTGTCCAGGGCAGCACTGAGTTGAGTCTTAAAACACCTCCAAGGACAGAGATACCACAGCCTCTCTAGGCAAACTGTTTCCAAATATTCCAGGTCATCTAAAGCAAGTCAGCATGTTAAGCTACTTTCTGAGGTCTGATAAAAACCTCCTTCCCGAACAATTCAAGCCTTCATCTGAAATGACCACCAGCTCGACATCCAAAGTGTATGAGCTCAAGCAGCAATATGAAGAACACATGCTCTGGCTGAGCACCCACATGTTCTGCAAACACCTTTTGACGTAAGGATGCACAACCCATGCAACTGTGATACCAGTGCTTGTAGGCTGGACAGAAATCTGGTAACCAAACTTCCTGGGACAAATCTGAGCCTACTGCCATTTTAAACCCTCCCTGAGACACAAGGGCAAAATCACATGTACCTTTTCTTTCCTCCTGATGTTTTCCCACACTCTGTTACACACCATGCACTCAAAGGTGTCGATGTAACTGTCCTGGGTGATATCTTGCACTCCCCACTTGCGTTCCTTCATTGCTGTAAGCAGCCTTGGGTTAGAAATGTCACCTTTCAGTTTCCATTGTAAGTAGGACTCATATTCTTGATCGTTTGTATCCAGCGTTTTGATATAGTGGGCTAGGTCCCGAGGATGTGAAAAACTGGATACCAGGATTGCACTCTTGTTACTAGGAAGCCAGTCTACAATGCTGGGAGACCCAAAGTACACTGGCACCACTCCCAACTTCAGTGGCCGCCAGAGCTTTTCAGTGATATAATCTTCACAGATAGCATTTTCGAAAGCAAGAATGAACTTATACTGTGCCAATATTTTATAGAAGTTCCCATCATTCATGGCAGTTGGACTTCTGAGATGCTGAGGAAGGTCTCTGTTATGCAGACATTCCCCATAAGAGTCTACTTCAATGTGGCACATCAGCTCACGCACATAGCTGTCCCGATCAGAAGGAGGGTTGCAGTCAGACTGCACATATACAAGTGGTGCAAGCTTCTTCCTCAGGCTGTTCTTCATCTGCAGTGGGATCATGTACCTCAATGACTTCAGGACCTCTACACCCTCAAGGTACTGAGTGGTCAGCGGTAGATGAGAATGGCGGCTAAAAGTTGCAGTGTGGTTGAATAAGGTGATGATTGGTTCATGAAAGAGTTTGTAGTTGTTTTTTGGTGACTCTTCATGGAAAAGGGCCCAATCATGACAGTCTTTACGAGGGAGGGGTAGGCTGTTTATACTGAAGTCAGTACCTAGACAAAAGCAAACAGTGTTTACTCTGCCCCTACCTGTCATGCAACACTAACTACAATGACATAGAATTATAATTATAGTATCAGCCCTACAACCACCGCATTTATGACATTACAAGGCAGCTGCAAAGAGAGCAATTCATGCAATGACAGAGGAGTGTTATGACAGGTAAAACCTAATTTGGCAGCAGAAGTATCTTAAGAATGGGGATTAGTATTTAATATTAGAAATGCTTTCCTTTCAGGTTATATCAGTTTAGAAGTCTCTCATTTCAAAGGCTCACTAGGAATTTTATATTTTAATGCACTGAAGTGAGACTAATAGGATGTTTAATAATCCTCCGGTTCTGTAAATAGGAGAACAGATGGTATTGCCTCCAGTTATGATGTGAGAGAAGTGATTACTTCAAGGCTCAATTTGGTTCAAGTAGAAAAACAACAAAAAGGATGCTAAAATATTGGACAGTGTTAAGGAGAAAAATTACAAGAATGATCTCAAGTCTTGGAAAGACATTGTACTATAGAGACTTTGGAAGCCAATCTACTTACTTTATCAAAAAGAGAATTAAGAGGTAATGCATCACAGCTGCCTACCAGATACATAAAGAAGTAGCTTCTGGCAGAAGACGGCTCCTCAGACTAATGCCAACAGTAGAACTATGTCTCAACTCTGAAAACAGACCACTGCAGCTGTTTGTGCTTCCTTTTGAGGACAGGAAGCCTCCAGAACAACTTAGGAAAGCTGTAGCAGAAGTTTCATGGCAAACCTAGAAGGCTTTTACTTAAAGGCTGGTCTGTGCTAAACCGAATTCAAAATATCAGCTCATGAATCTGACCCTTGCTCTCCCTTTGGCATTGCTGTACTATACTCATTCAACTAGCCTTTTTGCAGATCAAAGGCAAAGCTGATGAATCTGTGTCAAGATACTCACTCACTATTTTATAACTGTTACCTGTCTCTCGCTTAAGCGAGTACAAACATCGAATATACCAAACCTTTAACTGGTATTGTCGAACAAGGGAGGTTCATAATCCGAAACAAACAGTGAACAGCTGGTTTAGAAACAACCACAAATCTCTTCTCTTTGGACAAGCTATTCTACCATCCCAGCCGTAACTTTTCACTCTCTGTTCTACCCTTAACCTCAGACTACTGATGGGAAAAAAGAGTGAGCTAGCAAAAATCTAACAGAGAATTTTGATCTAAAAACTAATATATAAAGAAAGGGGGAAAAAATGTTGAGTGGTCTTTGTGGCTGCACAAGCCTGCCAAGATGACCCCAACAATGACCTTGTAAAACCAGCATAAGACTTCACTACTATAGTGAAGATAAGCTGTTGTTAGCCGCCAGTAACATAAAAACCTCCTATAGAGCAAAATCTTTCAGAAGCATTGCAAGGGTTTTTTTAAGGCCACTAAGTATTTGACCTATTGTTTCCACTGAAGGGTAGTTGCAAGCCCTCAACACCAGAAGGATGAAGAGCTGAAAAATGCTATTTGCTGCCTCTGGCATTGATATGTCACAGTGATACAAGAAGGTGAAGAAAACAGGAAGATAATCAAATTCTCACAGGGAACCTTATAAGGCCTATCTAGTTTTGTAAACACTTTGTTCTAAGTGATGCCCAGAAGAGAAGCAGTAGTGCATACAGCCAATAATGAAAGATCACGGATTGAAAACAGCACTTCAGCTCTGTCTCTTGCAGGAGTGCAACCTCTTTAAGGTAGTATTGCAGGGAAGAAGGGAGGAAAATGCAGGAAAGAATGAGACAACGAAAGGGATGAGAGAGAGAGAGAAATGCAACATGTAAGATTTACTAAACAAGGAAAGAATTAGGCAAAGAGAAACTTAAAAATGCACTATAAATCAGAGTACATCAGCATGGCTGATTCTAATACAATAATTACTCAATCTCAGTGCAGCAAAACTGAGATAAAAAGCTGGTAAAATTAGAGGGAAAGTAACTTCAGCATGTTCCCTACTCCATGAGAGGAAGAAAATAAAGGAACTTCTGGGAGGATAAAGAAAGCACAATAGGACTACAATTATGAGCAATTTCAACTTCCAAAGTATTAATTAGGAAATCTAAGATGTGGCAAAGTGCAGAAGAGAAAGCAGATGCTGTCAGGTGAAGTTCTGCATCTTAGGAGACATCTTTCATTGAAGAGTCATACTCCAAGGACTCAGTGCTCCAGTGCACAAAAGCTGGACAACCTCCTCCCTTAGGAAGAACACCCCTGAGGCTCTGACAGCATGGCACCAGATCCAGCTCGTGCTGATTCAGTTGCATTGGTAGCTCATGCTACAGGCAAAACTCTATGAAGTATGTGATACTGAAAAGGCAGATGTGGAAATCCCTCCCAAAAGCAGAGACAAAATCCAGCAAGTGGATACCACATCTCACTTCCAACACGGGATGGTGGCACTTGACCAAGTCATCACCTACACTCAGGGGCTTCATATGCCAGAACAGTAAGTCAGGACGAATTGCAGAAAAGGTATTCCTAGCAAAGCAGTTCTGATGGAAGACGACTTTACCCCGTATTTTCACACAGTATTTATCCTATGCTTTGGATCATCCTTCTCTTAACTGACCAAGTATTAGAGGAAAATCAATGCAGTTTCTTGGGAAGATGAAACTGTGCCCTGATCCAACTTAAGCATGGAAATGCAGATGTTCAAATTTTCACTCAGCAGGTTGTTTAGAGGGAAATTCTGGAATACCAAAATTTCCCTTTTTTGCAGGCCCACCGCTCGGTGCATCAAGGTCAATATGTGTGTAGCTTTTATGTGATGCAGCATTTTCTTTCACTTTCATGACCATCTATCACCTTTGTCTCTGTGGGTTTTAGTATTATGAGATCATTTATTGTGGTTTAAAAATAAGTAACATTTTGTATATTTTGGTACTTGTCTTTACAGAGCTCACAGCCAGCATCACTAGAAAAAGAAAATAAACTATAGGGAGAGTCTTTTGCCCAGTATAATTAATCCTTTAAAAATAAGTAAGTAAACCACGTCCACAAGCCTGCTAAAAGTGAACAGTAATATGCTGAATTCTAATGCTGAAACAGACAAACCAGAATGACTACCGGTGACCAAAACCATAAGACTTTAAAGCTTTCACGTGATGAAAGCCCAGCTTTCCTCGTCTTTAACTGGGTTGGCTTCACATTCCTTTGCTGTCATTCCTTCAAATTCATGCTTGACCACTATATTATCACCTGACAAAGCCGACCTACTTGGAGCTCTGAGAAGATTAATGATGAGAAATTTCTGATGCACCATTAACATTCAAGTTAAAGGACATTTTTCCCACTATTTCCAGTTCACCTGTATTCTGAGTGAGTGAATGAGATTGAGGACTCTCTTTTATTCTGTTTTGTTTCCAGACAAAGAAGCTGAACCTACCAGTCACAGAAAAGCATTTTGCCTTATTTTTTCACTTAAAATTCACTTTTCCTCTGAAAAACAACTGAGTAGGGAAAAAGAACAAAATTAACAAAATAAGGCCTACTTTAAAAAAATGTATCTTCAGTGTTTTGCAGACTCACTTTATAGTACATACTGTGGGAAGTTTCTGAGGCAGTAGAGCCAGAGCAGCTAGGAATGTTGCACAGGCTGCTGTTCCCTGTGCAGAATCAATACATTTCTTTCCTATTTTCCATTTACATTCTGCTAGCAACCTCTCAGCACGAGGCAGGAGACTTGCACGGTTACCAGTGAGGGCATTATTTTAACACAAAAGACTTGCACTAGTGCAACAAAGGCCTTGCAGAACCTCTCCTAGTGGTCTAGGAGAAGAAGACTGGAAAAAGCTGGCTTGATCTCAGACTGTCTTTTCATGAGTTGGCAACTACAGGAAATTATCTTTTCTCTAGACAGAGAGCATGTGATTGGAAAGCAGCATGAAACAAGGCAACAGTCATCCCACAGCTGGACATGGACACTTTTCGGAGTACTTCTACATCTCTGGATCTCTGATGATGGTACTCAGCACCAGGCAAAATTTAGCACAATGAGCTGTGTAAGTTTCCGGCTCTCAGTGATTGCCACCCAGAATATTTAATCTCTAAAGGAAAATAACTAGGCAGGAAGGTAGGATACTTCTTTAAAAAGAAACAGATCCTTACCATAGAACAGAAATGCTCTCGTCATCTGATTGTGCTGGTAAGTCTTGTTGATAGTAAAGAAGCAAACATCCTCTCCACATTGACCCAATCTCCCTGTCTCTCCAGTCAGGGGAGACCACCAGAGCAGGATGGGATAGTGATTTACATCAGACTCTGTTCTGAAGCTGCTGTGAAGCTCCTGCTTCTTAAACTGAAAAGCTTGTCTCTCCACAGGCTTTAACGGGGCATTGTGTAAACTGGAGATTACTGCCACCTTATTCTCTGAATTGCCCAGTTCAGTGACAACCTTCAGAGAAATAAACATACATATCACTGCATCACTGTCATTAGCCAGGATATCTGCTTGAGAAATTATAGAGTTTGAGCATGAAGCAGTAAGTCTGCCTGTGAATTTTCCGTCAGTCAAAGTGCATGCATTTCACTGGCTGCAACCACTGTCCAGGTGATTTGCTATCAAAACAGCAAAAGCTTTATTTTGAATTAGGCAAGAGGAGGCAGGAAATACATTTCTGTAGTGAGATATGGCCAAATCATGCATCATTTAGTACCACAACTTCTGTTTCTCCCTCCCTGGAAAAAGCACAAAACAAAGAACAGCCCTTTTCAGAACAGGTTTATTCTGGAAATTAGCTGTAAAAAGAACCATGAAGTTTTCATGTTTCCATGTGGCTATAGGTATTCAACCCTACTAATTTTTAAGCCACTGACTGAATAAACCGGGTGCAGAAAGG
Organism: Buceros rhinoceros silvestris; assembly: GCF_000710305.1. Classification (NCBI taxonomy): domain Eukaryota; kingdom Metazoa; phylum Chordata; class Aves; order Bucerotiformes; family Bucerotidae; genus Buceros; species Buceros rhinoceros. The sequence goes on along the minus strand of NW_010403061.1, from coordinate 4,235 downwards.
TCTTAAGGACAATGCAACTACAACTTCATGGCTAGGCAGAGGAGAAAAATCCAATCTGTATGCAGAGAAGTAAAAGACCTACCTAGTATTACCCACCATTTATGGGTCTGAAACACTATGTGGAACCTTAAAAACTCTCCACCCATAAGCAGAAGCCTCTAATACTGCTTACCATTAGCCATGAGACAGACAGAAGCCCACAGAAAACCTGGGGGATTTCTGGTCTCCTTGAAGCCACCACTGTTTTCTATAGGTAGTACCTGCCATAAAAATGCCCTGGGGCAGAGAAGTCAGTTGAGTGAGGAGACAGAAATTATGTCAGCAGGTAATGCCGCAGGATACATAGCTCCTGCTCTTTGCTTTAGTGGGACAAAGACCTTCCTGTTACTGTGCAATTGGCTTTTGTGTGTGTACCTTCACAGGCACTGCATAACGCCACCCGAGAAACACCTGCAAGAATGATGGGGAAACTCAAATCCACCAGACAGCTTTGGCCACAGCACTTCGTCTTGTCATATGGCTCTGAAAGAGAATACTGGAAAGCAGGAGGGTGTTGTTTATACTAAGTTGCTTGAAAACATTTATTTTCCCTGATAGCTTTACTGGATGCATTCATTTTGCTGTTTGCTGTGTCATTCAGTCTCACTGTGCAGCAAAATACAGTGCCTGTGGCTAGACTAAACAGCTTCTGTGCAACACGGTATACTGGGACAGCACACACAGGAGGCTGTGGAAAGTGCAGCTGGACAGAAAAAGACACACTTCAGTGAGTGGACAAGATACCAGCTGGGGAAAAGATTAATATGTGTAATAGTTTGTCAAGATGTAACTGCAGCAATATAATTAAAATAAGTCTATAACTATTTCATGTCCAGGTTTCTCAAGAAACATGCTCCTTCTTAGTTTCCAAATTTTGCCCTGGCAGAATTTAAGGAGTCTCTGTATTTGTGCAAAATTTCTGGTAGCTCTCTCTGAACTCCAGAGGGCTGATACATTAACTGTACTGACAGCTTGTGTGCTACAGCAGTCCCACATCAGGGCACCATCCATCACGGTCCAGTGAATGCTACCAGATAAAAATGCCAGCTAGGTCCAGGGAAGCTCTAAACAGCTCCAAACCTGCTTAGCTGTGGAGGTGCATCAGAGTCACAAACCCTCCCAAAAAAGGTCATAAGGACTTGCTAGCGTTGCTTCTATGCTAGAGGAGCCACATCATCTTTGGATGCCTTGTTCAGAGGAACGGAACTGAAAATGACCATTGAGTGTCAGTGAATGCCTCCAAGAAATGTCTCCAATCTGGAGAAGGCAGCTGCTGTGGTGAAGGCTTCAGAGGTCCTCCACCTGGGAGTTACCTGAGGTACCAGGCCAAACCAGAGCCTCAGTTCAGATCATGGACCAAGCAGATTGACATTTCTGGGGCAAATCCTGGCCCTCTCATGACTGAAGTCTCCTACAGTCCCATGACTACCAGCCAAGACTGATTAAATTTGTCTAAAATTTGTTCTCTTCTGATGAAAATCTAGAGCAACCTGTACCAGCCACAAATTAATACTGATTTTTTTCTCATGCATATTTTTCACTCACCAACTACTCAACTTCCCAACACTAAGAATACCCTTGAGAACTGAAGAACAGATTTCCATCACCACTCATTGATGTGCTCAGATTTCCCTGCCTGTCTGACACATTAGTATGAAATGGGTCCAGCCTTGCCTCTCTGCCCAATGAGTTTAAAACATGAGCAGAGAACGCAATGCTGGATGGAGACAAGACAGCATAGCATGGTGTGGTACATTACTGCTGAGAAACAGCTCCAAGAGCAAAGGAGCTGTGCAAGAAAGGTGTTCTCTGTGTAATGTCACTTCTGAGGCCAGCTATTACCACCAGGACAATGCTGCTGACAGAGTTTCTTTAAAAGCATAGACTTCTATGCAAAATATCTGCCACCTTCAATGCTCTCTCTCATCAGCCCAAACTGTGTCATACTTTTGAGAGCGATCTCATGCATACAGCCCCTCCTTGCCCCTGTACCTGGAGCGTCACCACAAGGAAAAACGCAGCTGCAAAGCAGAAGCAAGATGCCCACAGCTTCTTCCTCTTCATCCTAATCATGCTGCACTGCTAGGCCTATCAGAGCAGTTAGAGCTAGGCATCGGGAAGGACAGTTTGTCTAAGGTCTTCAGCCTTTGCTGCGGCGCTTTCCCGCTCCATCCTCACTCCTCTTCACGGTGACCACTGCTGAAAAAGGACACAGCATCAACAAAGACCACTCCTTAAGCTCAGTGGTTAGCTTTATGTTTACCTATAGCCAGGTATCCAGAAAGCGGTCTGCACAAAACAGCACTCTGATCAACAGCCCCAGGCATCTACTCTCCCTCTGGTCGTCCTGGACTTGGGCATCCTCTCTAAGCATGGTCACACATCCTCTCAATCTTGCAGTCAGTGTAGAGAGATGTTGATTGGCCTGGCACAGTCCTATGTCGGAAAGGCATCCATTTTCCTGAGTTTCAAATGGCAAACTGCGCTGCTTTCCAGCAGACTCACAAACAGGTGAGCCATGAAAGACTTTTCATCCTTGGGCAAGCCCTTCTGAAAATGCTCCTGGAGGAGGCACAGAACTATCTAGCCTCAGGACTTACTACACTGCAGTCTTCTGGGACTTCTGTTCACCAGAGTATCTAGCTCAATGCAGAGAGAAAGTAACATATAGCATAGAGGCAAATTCACTCCACAGGTAAAAACATACAGAGTTTGTACGCATTTAACAAGTTCCCCTTCCCCTGTAACCTACACCTGTGCTGGCTTGCCCCTCCTCAAACAATGTTTCTCCTTTGCCAAAGTCTTGGTTTTCTTTTTTTTCTTTGCTTTCACAGAGCTCTATTGTTTTGCTGCATGTTGGATGCTACTGTGTGAAAATCCCAAATCATAATTACAGAGAGTAGGTGCAAATTCCAGCTTTGTTTTAAACAGAAAAAAAGAGCACGGGAGAAAGGTAAGACTTCATCTCTCAATGCACAGAAGTAAAGTTTGAAAATATGGGTATTTTGAAAGCTCAAAAAACAGAAACATACAAAAAAAAGTTTAATAAATTGCCATTTTAAAACTCATTTCTTTCAGAAATGTGCTTCTTGTAATGTAGGCTCATTTCCTACGAAAGTAAGGTGTATGTGATAGTACGTCTCCATATATATATACCTGCCAGCTTTCCCCATTCTAAGCCCTCTCACAAAGTTCAAAAAAATTGACAAAGAGGGATGGGTCCCACACATACTGCCTGCTGCAGTGGCACCAGTCAACAAGAGACAAAAAAAATGATCCTGTTTCTGCTTCCACTGCAACATGAGTTCATCCCTTCCCATTGACCTTTAGAAAAGCCTCTTTAGTAAAACCTCACATGACAGCACACTGTGTGAGTTCTGCTCTGCACGGGTCAGCTGGCACAAAGGCACCAGCTGCCAGCTGAATACTTCTCAAATCAGTTAGGATCTTTTCTAATGCCTCTTCATGTTCTATGCCTCCTGCATTATAGCCAATATGGGGCACCAGGAGGGGAAAGGGATGAATTCTGCCCATCACTGTGGGTGTAGGTAAAAATCTACTTTGACTAGGTAAAATCTACTCAAAGCACACCCTGGAAAAGAACAGCATCCTTAATTCCACTTCTTACCCTATGCATGGTGAAAAGTAAGCCTTTGATGACCCATCTGAATGTCCCCCTAAACACCACCCCTGTAAAAAGAGTAGTAATCCTCCCATTTTCAGGTCTTCTTGTAGAGAGGGAACTACTCGTACCATGGATGTGCTGTACCAGTTGCCCCAGGGAACTGCACTGGGTCATGGCTTTATTCTTGCACTTGCAGCGCCCAACACTCAGCACTTTTACCCCGCGGTATGCCGCGGTGCTGTCCGTCCTTGGAATGGGCCACACAGGGCTCTGTCCCATGCCGACTCAGCTGGCAAAGACGATCTTGCAGCGCTTTCCGATCTCGGCTAGGCCGAGCGGAGGCCCTAAGGGCTTGAGAGAAGAAGAAGACATCACCACTCCCGGCCGTCCTGCGGGAGCAGCAGCTTCCTGCAAATCCTCCCAAACTCCCTACCAGATCTCCCTGCCGTCTCTCCTTTCAGCCCTGCCTCACTGCATTTATTCGGGCTCAGCATCCCATACAAGGCTGTGCCTGCCACCCCAGCGTCGCCCGTTGCCTTTCGAGGCTCAGCCCGTCCCGCAGCCCCGGCGG
>NW_010403060.1:41024-46341 GCF_000710305.1 Buceros rhinoceros silvestris | reverse complement strand
CTGGCTCCTGTTACCTCATGACCTCATTTCTATAAGACTTCAAGTGTCCCTGGCATGCAGCAGAACAATGGCTGAAGGCCCTCACTAGCTCCTCTCCATCTAACCATAATACCTGATATTATACCCCTCCTCCTTCAAATCCAGTTTAAAGTCCTGTCAATGAACTCCTGAGCGAAGACCTGCTTCACTCTGAGGAAGATGAGTAGAGCCTGATGCCAGCAAGCCTGGTGTCATAGACTATCCCATTTTCAAAAACCCATAACTGGCAGTGATGCTTGTCATGGAACCATCTATTAATAGACTGGGTCCATCTGTTTCTTCCAAAGTCGTTGCCTGCAACTGGAAGGGGAGAATTAAAAATAACCTGTACTTCAGATTCCCTCACCAACCATCCCAAGGCCCTGAATCTCTTTTGATTGCCTGTGGACCATGAATTATGACTTCATCTTGCCCCACATGGAAGAGCAGTAACAGAGAACAGTCTGAGGGCTGTACCAAGCTAGGAAGTTTCCTAGTGATGTCCTTAACCCAGGTCCAAGTGAAGCAGCAATCTTCCTAAGAGGAAGGTCTGTCTGGCTTATCGGATCCTTTGCTCCCCTTGGAGTTGAGTCATCTACAACTGTAACCCATCATTTCCTTCTTGTGAAGATGGTCATGATATAGGGGTAGGCTTTTCTGACCTTGGCAAGACCTCTGATGTAGATTAACTGTTATATATATCATCCATTGACTGGCCTTCCACATTCAGAGCCTCATACCTGCTGTACAGAGGTACCTGGGAGGGCAAAATGGGCAAGGAAGGTGTTCACTGCTGCCTTGAGCATGGACTTACACCCATCCACTCCTTTCATTTAGGCTGCCGCTTTCCATTTGGTGGGGAGAGGATACAGGGTCTCCTTGATCTTTTTTTTTTTTTTTTTTTTTTGGGGGGGCGAGCATGGGCTTACCCCCATCCACTCCTTTCATTTAGGCTGCCGCTTTCCATTTGGGGGGGAGAGGATACAGGGTCTCCTTGATCTTTTTTTTTTTTTTTTTCTGGTGGGTGCTCCTGTTTCTGTCTCAGGGAAGGCCAAACATGGCTCTACCAGTCTATTTCTTTCTCCACCAGTCCATCTCTTTCGAAGCCTTCCTGATGCTCCTTAACTTTTCTTTCTACTTCTTCTTGCAGTTCTGTCACCAGACTGAGCAGATCATTCTCCTGGTCACAATGCACACAGGTGTTATCACTGCTGCCACCCTCTACCAGCGAAAGGCTCTGGAACTCCCTCCAGCTCCAGACCTGGATGGCTGCATGTTTCTATGAGAACTCTATGGGAACTTCTATGGGTTGCCACATTCATTGTGGTGAGCGTGCTGCTGGATGGATCCCATAGCTAGCCCTTTCTGAGAGGGCGATGACCACCAATTAAACTCACCTCTTGATCTGGTAGGGTGACTGCCCTTCCTGCATGCCCTCCCATGTGAACTGCAGTGCAAACTTCTGCACCACGTTCTGTCTGACACACCATGACTTCTAGAAATTAAAATCAGATTGCCTCTTAATGCTTTTTATACTGTTTTGATTCCTTTCCTATCTGCTTTCCATTTATGTGACCAAGAGAAGATTTTGATCTCTTTCTGAGAGTTTGTTGCAGAAGACTCAGCTGACTGGGAAATTTGAGCTGGTGGAAGTGCTACCTGTGTTCCTGAATCAACCATCTTTATTAAAGGATTAATAAGCAGATCTGAATGATTTGATTAAAACTATAAATAACAAAAAGTAAATTTATAACTTCTAAACAGGGGTTGGTGCCTAGGTCAGTAGGACAGACTAGAAAACACAAGCCATCTTCTGGAAAAAATTAAGATGTGGCTTTAGTCACTGTTGAACAAGTGGCTGCCATTGCTCAGTCTTTCCAGCACCTATGCCATTAACTGTGAAGGGATTTGAATGGTACAGGAGTCCAGAATTTGTTAAATCATAATTACGTGCAGAGGATGTGCTCAGAACCAAGTGCTGCCCCATCTTTTGCTATTAACATATCTAATGAGAATTGCATCTTCAGTATCAGCACAAAAGAGTAACAAAATTGTTTTCTGAAAACCATTTTTTCCAGTCACCTTGAAAGACTTTTTTTCTGACTTGAGAACTTCTGTGAATAATTGTAGGATTTTGATCCTCTGAAGAGGAAATTAATGAGTATGACATGCCTTATTTACTCTGATGAATTTGAATGCTATGTTTAAAAAAAAAAAAAGGAAATAAAACAGGAAAGAAAGAAAAAAAAGAAAAAAGAAGAAAGGAAAACAAAGAAAATGTTTACATAGTCTTCTGATTTCCTGAGACAGTTGGAACCATTTTTTAAATAGCTGTGAAACAGAGGCTGCCTGCAAAGAAAGAGACAACTTTGCATAAAATCTTATCTCACTTCAGCGGGGAAGTGGAGCTGCCTGGTAAAAAAAAATGGAGAGATGTAATGTGACAAAAATAATAGAGGGAAATGAAGGATATTCATGAAAGTAACATGGTTGGGAGGGCTCAAAATAAGGAGTTGGAATATGTCAGGAACAAAGAAACAGGGCCATTATGAAATGGGGAGATCAAAAGATTCATAGTGGTGCTGAAAAGACAGAATAGTTCCAGTGAAGTGCTTCACGAAAGGTGTTTCTATTTGGAAAGAAGCAGAATAAGGACCTTGTATGTCATCAGGGTGCTCACATGTTTATCAGTCCTTTACTGAGGAAGAAGAGCACTAACTATTTGAGAAAGCCAGTAACTAGATAACACACAGGGCCAGAAAAGGCTGCTCAAAGAGAGTCAAAGGCAGTTTATATCCACAGATATATTAACTTAATAATTATTAAGCACTAAGGAAGTTCCAAAAGCCTGGAAAAGTGTTACAATTTGAATGGGTAGTTTGGTAGGTTGGAAAAGAACTATTTCATAAAGAGCAATGAGAACTGAAAAACCTGGAAAAACCCAGTCAAATTAATGTTATAAAGGAGGCTGAAACTAACAGCAAAATCTTCCAGTAAAAAAAAATCAGAACAAAGGTGAACTTCTAAAGTACAAAAAAATCTTGATGGAATAAGGATTTGACACACTTGAAATTCAGAGAAAAGCATTGTTGTGGGGAATTTAGAGAGCTTGGCCTGATTTCCTTATCAAACATACATATAAAAAATATTAGGAAAATGTCTGTAAGCTGAAGATGGGAAATGGAAATAGAAAATAAGAAGTTTTTTTCTTTTTAAACATTAATAATACTAATAAGTAGCCAAAAGAGATAGTAGATTACTGAACTCCTGTCTTCAAGTAAAATACGAGTCTTTTCTTGAGACTGTTCTTCCATCAAATGCAAAGTTATGTTCATATCAAAACAAGAATACCTGAATAAAATTATCCAACTCTCATAACTGGAGTTCAAACCACACTGATGCCATACTGTGTTACTGTATGACTGTGGCTGATGTCTGTTTGGGGACATATAATGCTTGAATTCTTTCTGCTATCATCTCTCTGCGTTACTGCTGAGGACTGACTTACTGATAAGAAAGTATAAAGGAATAGGTAAATGTGGTAAAGGTAGAAGTGATAGAAGCGGGAATTAATGGGAGGTTTGCTTTGTACTTCTATGTACAAATAAAAAGTTCTTGGTTCTGAAACTAAGGGGATTGAAAGACATTGAACTCTACCTTTCACTTTCAAAATGAACTATGCACTTTATCTCAGTTTAGTATCAAAATACAGATTTTTGTCTGAGAGAATCCTACAGTTTTTACCTTAAACTTTGATTTACTTTCTAAAGTTTGGTTGTTTCAGTAACCTACTCAAAGATAGAGGAAGTATTTCCTATGTTCTGTCTATCTGGGCTAATTATTTTTTTCTTTCATTATCAGAATATTCATACTTTTGGTGAAGTTTGTGTAGGTGAACTTTTTATGTGTGTATACTGGAGACTCACTATGATTCCTCACAGAGCTTATTAACACATTCTCTAGAGGAACCAGATCTGGTGGTTCAAAATCACTCCTTGCTGACCTGAAGGTTGTGTCGTTGTTTGCTTTCAACTTTCTTGAAACCAGAATTTCTCCTTTTGTGTCTGTGGTGGGTTGACCTTGGCTGGCTGCCAGACCCCTAGCAAGCTGCTCTCTCAATCCTTGTCCTCAAAAGGACAGGGGGAAGAAAATAAGATGAAAAAGCTGATGGATTGAGATAAAAACAGGAAGGTCACTTAAAAATTATGCTCAACAGCAAGACGTACTTGGCTTTTGGAAAATTAATTTGATATATTGCCAATTAAAAATAGACTTGAATGAGAAACAAAGACAAAACCTTAATCACCTTCCCTCCACCTCCCCCCTTTTCCAAGGCTCAGCTTCAGTTTTTCATTCCCAAATACTCTACCTCACCCCTTTCCCAAATGGCACCGGTGGGATGGGGAATAGGGAGTTCATAACAGCTCCTTTTTACTGCTTCTTCCTCTTCTCACTCTTCCCCTGCTCCAAAGGGGAGGATCCCTCCCACAGGCTGTAGTCCTTCAGGAAATAACCACCTGATCCAGCATGGGGTCCTCCATGGGCTGGAGGGAAATATCTGCTCCAGTGTGGTCTCTTACAGGGGTTGCAGGGACTCTCTGCTCCATCTCTTCCTCCACCTCCTTATTCTCTGAATTTGATGTTCTCAGGGCTGGTTCTCAGACTTTTTTCCTCATTCCTCACTGCCTGTGCAGTGTGTTTTACTCGTTCTTTAATACATTTCTCCCAATGTGTCACCAGCTTCTCTGATGGGTCCAGCTGTGTCCTGTGGTGGGTCTGTTGAAGCCATACGTGTCTGGCATGGGGCAGCCCCAAACTCTTCTACTTGCCCCCTACCAACACCTAAACACCTACACCCAATAGAATATCCTTGCCATTTTCATCCATCTGATCTACTTTTAGGATTAGAGACTGTGTAGCTGTATTTTGTGCTGCTGCAAGAATAATTACAAGTTTTTAGTAGCTGTTTTTAGGATCGGCTTCTGCTAAGTTCCTTCTGCTACTGGCAACCTTGTTGTTTTTGGTGAAAAGTGATTTCTTTGAATGAAGTCACAGAGAAAGTGATGAGGTTCTCGGTGGCAGTGCAGGGAATGGATCTAAATTTTGTCAGGATTATTTCAATACAGAAAAATATTTGTACTTGCCAGGTTTGTGTAATATTTTCACGTGGAACTCTACAAGGTCCAGCTGGCTTGGGGGATTTGAAATAATGTCCTTTTCTTCAGGGTACAAATACTACAAGAATGATGCTGATTTTGTAGTCTTCTGTGTTTTGTTTCCATCGGAAACTGGGAAAGAG
>NW_010403060.1:38861-40920 GCF_000710305.1 Buceros rhinoceros silvestris | reverse complement strand
AGGGGAGAAGTGCTGTTTCCAACTGAACTGCAACATTGCCACATGCTTCATATACTTAGATTACCTCATTTAACTTAGCCCAGGCCTCGATTCAACTCCTGGGGTAGTGGCTAACACAAGAACAATGTCCACATTTCTAACCAGGACCCCCTTCTCATCAGGAGCCTGAAACAGAGTGTGATGGAGCTGGCTGAAGCACGGGGCTGAGAGCCATCCTGCAGCTGTGGGATTCCTTCCAATAAAGAATTTGAAACAACTCCTTTTCTGTAAACTTTCAAAGCACATGACAGTTTCCTTTGAAAAGGCTCTAGGTCAGTAACAGTGAGAGAAAATGGCCCAGTAGTTTGTTGAAGCGGAACGGCAGAGACAGGCAGACAATAGTGTAGCTGTGCAAGTAAGCTACTTTGAGGGAAGAAGCAGTATTAAGTCTTGTGACTGATTTATGACAGGTAAATGAAGACTATGCTGTGGTATGTAAATCTCATGCACCAGCTGAACCAATCAGTTGCCCCACACTTTCTGGTCAGCATGAAACAGACGGGATTTTTTTTTTTTTTTTTTTTTTTTTTTTTTTTTTTTTTTTTTTTTTTTTTTTTTTTAACTTCTAGGGTTACAGGAATAAATGAACTTTTTTATCTTTTAAGCTCTGACCTTCAGCACAAATTCTAATGACTGTACATGTTTTATCATTGCAGAGGATGTGCGTAATTGCGGTTCTTCTCTCTGTGTACACTGAGTTGAAGGCTGACCCAACACGCCAGAGGCTGTCGCTACATATTCACTCGGTTCTCAAGGATTAGGAAAAAAAGTGGGACTCTCTGTTCAACATAAGCCATGGAGAAACTAGCTAAGACTAATGCTTGTTAAAATTTATTTTGATCCTTTCAGGTTACTCTTATCACCCATATGAGAAGGCTTGTACATGGTTGCAAGGAGGCGGAGAGAGCATACAAAACCAACTCATAAGACCAACTGTGAAGTGCCAGACTGTGATGAAGTATGATGACTTAATCTGACCAAAGAACAGGCATTTCTTCTGCCACACAACAACAATTTTGGAGAGAGGGGAAGCACACAGAGGTGTGCTGCAGCCCTATTGCAGGAGTTCCTGCAGGAGGCACAGCCAGTGGAAAAACAACGCCACCAACACTCCTTGTTTCTCAGCCAATTTTTGGGTGTGGTTGAATGTTTCACTTCTTCTGGACTACTGTCAGGTATTTCAGGATCTGGAACTCTAAAACAAGACTGTAGATCACTCTGTCAGACTTCTTCTTAGATAACACCCCCAAACATGCCTTCTCACTTTGCTAAATCTCATGTCATGAAATACTCAGGTCCTGTGGTACTCTGTGTTTGAAAAGAGGGAAAAAAAGAATACCAAACCACTTTTTTCTTATCAAGAAAGCACAAAATGTTTCTTGAGTGGGATTTAGGAAGTTCTGCCTCATGACTGAGATACAGTCTCAAGATTCCACTTTAGAACTAAAATCCTTTCCTTCTTCTTGCTGCACCTTATAGTATCGCATTATTCTATGTTGCGATTCAGTAATACATTAGGGTTCAAATATAATACCTTCAGAGTTTTCACAGCAGAATTAAATTCAGATTCAGGGTGAGAGCAGACTAAAGAAATCTGACATCGGACAGAAGTAAGAATAACATTTTGCTGGTCTTGGTTTAAGAACACCTTTAGAGTGCTGATGGCATTATTATGGGATTAATGTATTTCCAAAATGTCAGTGTAACAAGTCTCTACAATGAACATGTAAGATAGGAGCAAGTATATTTCTCTGTCTCCTTGTACTGAAAATATTCCTGAAGACTTGTAAAATGCTGTTAACCATGAAAACAGCAATTTTGAACACTCAAGAGGAGGACTTGCTGTTTTATTGATTGGATGAAACAAAAACATTGCATTCGCTCAAACTGTTTGAATGGCTTTTCAATCACACTTTTGATTTCCATATTATTAACTCAGGAATCAAAATGGTTTTTGTTTGTGTCAGATAAAACTTGCCACAGCAAATGTGACATAAACGGATGCATTAGGCCGCAGGAA
>NW_010403060.1:13458-38776 GCF_000710305.1 Buceros rhinoceros silvestris | reverse complement strand
GAATGCATAGCAACCAACAAACAAGACCACACACTAAAAATGTACAGAAATATTTCTGGATTAATAACCCACAAAGATTGTGGCTTTGTGAACAAGGACATCGGAAAAAAAGTTATGAATGGGTCTGTGAGATAAAGTGGCTGTTATACAGTGGTCATTATCGTCGTAACTTTTATCAAATCTAAGCAGCCAGCAAAGCATCTGACTAAAAAATGCGTCAGCTGCAGGGGATGGGTCTCCCTTTGTCCTACACACATTGTATCCTCTTTGTCAACTGTCTGTTGTCAGAGACCTCATGAAGTTAAATAAACTGCACTTGATTCTACTAATGCATGGGAAAAACAAGGGATGTGTTGTTTTGTTTTGTGGGTTTTTGTTTGTTTAAATTTTTGTTTTCTTCCCTGTACATTCAGTTTGGGTTTAAGTAGAGATAGCTTGGGTCATCATGCTTGTATCTGCAGAAAAAGTAATGAAAAAAGTGAACTATGCTTGAGGTCCCTTTTGTTCTTAAGTAGGCTTTTATGAGGTTCTTTCAGTGGTGCTTTCCTCATGCTGCAAAAGAGTTATGCAGCTGATACCCTGCCTGTCTCATCTGAATTATGTCATCTGAGATTGAAATGAGTTCTACACTTGAGATAAGTTTGCAGGGACTCTTGGAGTAACCTCAAATGCTGACAATCACTAGTCCATTTAATGTGGCTTGACACAGCTGGCAACGTAAGCTCAGTAAATGACAGAAATGGAATGAAGATGGAGATTGAATTTACATCTCATATACCTCATAAAGGGATTTCTCAAAGGCAATGTTTAGGTGAACAAGTGGAATAGCATTTGGCAATGGTACATGTGCTCACCAGTTTATGCACCCTGCATTCAGCTGCTTCCCCAGGATCATGGGTAAGTGTAGAAGCATTTTCCCAGAGATATGGGAACCAGTTAAGGTACTAGGTCCTTCCTTCCTCCCTTATCCAAAACACACTTCTTTAACATCTCGAAGTCAGGGTCGTTTTGCTCAGATGCAAGAGTTTACATGGAGACCATTAAAACAGAGGGGACAACAAAGAAACTAGGAAGAGGAGTAGATCTTCTTACCAAGATTACCCATCACAAAATTGTTCAGCAAGCAGAAATGCCAGGTGACCACTTTGAGATGCAGGGGAAGAAGGTTTCTGTTAAGGCCAAATAAACTCAGCAATTTTAATTGGATAATGCCATTTGTAAGTTATTTGCTTCTGAACCTAATGACCTAACCCAAAAAATTGCAAAATCTTTTTGCTCTTTCTCTTGTGTTATTTTAATCTGTGGAGTTAATAGGCGATAAGTATCACTTATTCTCTTTGCAATGCATCTTTCTCTTCAGGGGATCCTACTAACTTGATTCAGGTCATATAAAAATACTTAGTGTGTAAAGTAACACCTTTTGTGGCCTATGAACACTCTGTCTCTCTTGTCCTGCATTAAGGGGATGGTTAGAGTGTAAGCCACGTCATTTGTCCTGGGGTCTAGAGGAAACATCACACCTTCAAGAGAAGTAGGTTATTTCCTATAGCTGGAAGACGAAACTTTGGTTTCTGCAAGAAAGCAGCTCCCACCTTCTAAAATGTGATCAGGCAATAAGTCACTGATGTCATGGTACCAAATGGATATTTCTCTGGTTAAAGAAAGGCTAGAAAAATTATCTTTTTCTGTTAACTTTGGAAGGGCTAATTTGTGTTTTGTGAGTGGAGTCTTATGAAGTAACAGGAAAATATTCACTGTGTAGGATTTAGCTAAAAAGAGGTTTAAGAATAATAAAACTGTGGTTTGTTTGGGATTTGGGAGGGGTTTATTAAAGTGCCTTTTAGATTCCTCATAATAACCTCTCCAAGTTCTCCCTACCCCAGCTGAACATAAATGCTAAGTTAATGTGAGCATTTGCTGAGTTTTTTGAATGCTATTTTGGTAGTTCATGAGATGGGAAATATAGCTGAGCATCCATACAATGTTTGTAACACATGCTCAAAGTGAATGGAGAAAAAAGGGGAGCATGGCAGCAACAAGTACAAAGCATTCTATCTTCTGCTTCTTTTCCTGAATAATGCCTGATGATGCAGCCTTTAAATCACACCATTTTCTTCCTGGATGTTTTAAATTCTAAGGTAGCCCACATACAAAACAGGATGATGAAATGTAATCCGGGTTACTGTGCCACAGCCCCAAATCTGGGTGAGCCCGGATGGCGGTGGTTTTAAACACACAGGCCACATATTTCAACACACCGTCCTGTCCTTTCAGTGAATAGTTTTATTCCTGCCTGCCATTTCACAGAACACTCTAATCTAGATTCTGCCTATTGTGCTATTAAAAATCCCTTTGTTTTTGCCAGTCTTACCTGTCCCTTGCTGCGCTAATTCAGCACTTCCTGACAATCAAAGCGATTGTTAGATGGTACTGCTGATTTTGTGTGAGATAGCTTTATTAGAGATGAGCTAGAAGTGCTGGAAGAATAGCATTATCAGGAAGATGCTCTTCTTCAGCTCCCCTTCCATTCCCAAGCATCCTGACACTTTCCACTTTAAACCAGATAGCACATTTATACTGACACTCCCCCCAGTCTGGCCATCAGTTTAGTTACTGCAGCCCCCTCTTTGGTGAAAATGGCTGAGCTGTGCTACACCACTGTACAGCGGCAGAATGACCTGGAGATCTGAAGAAAAAAACAGATGTCTCAATAAATTTTTGTCAAAATGTAATTATCTTGGGAACAGGGAAACAAATGGGGGAAGAGGCAGAACCAGATGCATGACGTTAAAATATGCAATCATAAATATAAGGAAATTTTGAATAGCTAAGTGAAGGAGCCAATGACTGCAGTAGAAAAAAACCCCTTCCTTAGCTGCTTTTGTGATTTTTATTTCAAACCGGTTCCTGAAACTCAGCTTCTGGTAATGGTTCTCAAAGCATAAGCAATGGGGCTTGCACAGAAAAAATAAAATCCTGAGAGCTTTTTCACAAATAAATCTTGGCCAATATGACAAGCTATCTTTCCCTCTGGAATCTGGCCGAGTTACCTCTTCCTTTTCAGAGACTAAAACATAATGAACTGTGGATTTTGTCAGTAAACATAAAAGATTTTTGTTTTCACTATGTAGAAGGCTGGATGTATATCAATACAACTTACGTAATAGAGAGGGTGCTTTAGGAATAAATTCTAATTGATTTTCCATTGTATAAAAATAGAGTGGATTTCTTTTTGCATTGTCAGCTGAATAGAAGAGAGTTTATTCTAAGTATTTAAATAGCAAGACAATTGAAAGACAGCATCCAGACCAGTTTCCTTAGTCTGACTGGGTGCTTGAAGGTGCCCTGTCCAGCTATATTTTTGTATTTTTTTGTATTTTTTTTTGTATTCCAAAACTGCAAGGTGAGTTTTGGTTGGTTTTGGTTTATTATTTTTTCTTTAATGGGACTGGAGTTCTACTTTTTAGGTAAAACAGTCGTTTATAACTTTCTTAATGTAAAGAACCAGTTACTTTGGAGTTAGGCTGAAGCCTCTAGCCTTCATTATAGGCTACTTACCATGCCTGCTTCCCATAGCAGGTAACTTACTTACACTGGTATGGGAGGTCCTTGTGGTGATACTCTTGTGGTGAAAATGACTTTGTGCAAAGCAATGTCTGGCCCTAGATAGCATGGCTCTACTGAAAGCCAGGTTCAGAAGTTTGCATTTGCTGGCTGCTCTTTGAAGAACTTTTCCTCAAATCAGATCCTCAGATCAGTACTGCTGAGTGCTCTGGCGACAATAGCAGTGCTGTTTCTGAAGGTGTATGGTAAGTACTGAGGAGAGATCATCTCTATAATACAGCAGGTTAAGTAAGACAAATTGGCAAAACTAATCTACTTATCCAGCATGATGCTACTATGTCCAAAAGTACATATACATATACGTATACGGATACATATACATATACATAGTGGTGCTTTAACATTAGACAATTTGTTTAATTTTCAAACAGAGATATGGGGGTTTTAACTCAGACAACACAATTCTACAGCTGCATTTTCAGAAGAAGTTGTGAAGAGTCAGACCGGTTTGTTAGACTACCTTTCTGGTGAATATGAAAGAAGCCATTTCTGGCTGCTATGAGCGACATTGCAGAAATTCCAGACTAGTTAGAGTGCTTCTTGGCAGTGAGAGCACTCAGAGTCTCCTCATCCTGTGCAAAAACCATTGCCGTTCCCTGAAGCACTACATACTGCAGCTTGGTACATCCACAGATCCCCTTACCAGAAATGCTGGCACCTGAAGCATCACGGGCAGCTAGGTTGCCTTCTGCATGTCTTTCTTCCCAAGGAACTTGCTTGAACTTTCATAATTAGAAAAAATTTAATGGATTAAAACTCTACTGAGGCAAGTTTTAGCCCACTGCAGAGTCCATTCCTTTTATTTCCCTTCATTTGTCTCATATTCACAACTGTCCTGTGGGTGTAAAGGATTCCACTACCATTTATCTTCACATGGAAATAGCAGTTTAAGGAAGTGTTCCTATAGCTGGGAAAGTGGTTGGCTGAAATCTATTTTGTGAAAATGAGTAAAGATTATTTGCTTTACTTGTGTAGCTGATACCTTATTTAAACATTTTAGGGTTTGGATGCAGTCACGGTCAATTTATGGCATCAAACAATCAAAAAGTGAAGGCTGGTTTCCTTGAGGAGGTAAACTGGTTCCTCCCAGACGACCTGTTTTTGTTGTGCTGTCAGAAAAAAAGTCAAAGCTTTTGTTCTGTCCACCACCAAAAGAAGTGTCTCGGAACCCTTACTTAACCTCACTGGTGGAATTGATGTTTCTGGCTGTGTTTAATAAGTATGATGAATGAATTACAGAAGACAACATCTCAGCTCAGAAATCTTGCTAGCTTGTGAATTTTTGCCTTTTATATGGTCTATTTATAATTAATAATAGACAAGGTCCCCCTTCCCACGCCCCCAAAAAATCATTTACTTTAGTCATAAAAGGCAAAGAAGATGAACACTTTGACTGCCTCGTCTCTAGTAATAAGCATCTTTTTCACCCTCTTTGATATATTTTCAGATATTTCATAGAATCATAGAATTGCAGAATGATAAGGTTTGGAAGAGACCTCTGGAGATCATCTAGTTCAACCAACTTGCTAAAGCAAGTTCACCTAGAGCAGGTTGCAGAGGATCATGTCCAGGTGGGTTTTGAAAATAGCCAGAGAATGAGACTCCACAATCTCTCTGGGCACTTTGTTCCAGTGCTCCATCACCCTCAAAGTAAAGAAGTTTTTTCTCATGTTTAGATGGAGCATCCTGTGCCCGTTGCCCCTGATGCTATCACTGGGAACCACTGAAGGAGTCTGGCCCCATCCTCTTGATGCCGCCCTTTAGATATTTTTAAGCATTGATAAGATCACCTCTCAGTCTTCTCTTCTCCAGGCTAAACAGACCCAGGCCTCTCAGCCTTTCTTCGTAAGAGAGATACTCCAGATCCCTAAACATCTTTGTAGCCCTACTGGACTTGTCTCTCTTGTATTGGGGAGCCCAGAACTGAACACAATACTCGAGATGTGGCCTCACCAGGGCAGAGTAGAGGGTGGAGACAAGCTCCCTCAGCCTCCTCATCACATTCTTCTTAATGCATCTCAGGGTATCATCCATTGGCCTTCTTGGCCACAAGAGCACACTGCTGGCTCATGGCTATATCTAAATAGACATTATGTAGGATAGAAACAAGGAGGAATTAAAACTAAAGGTGGATACTTAATCAAAATTCCGAATTCACAGTTGCAGTGTATTCTGTTGTAGTAGGTTGCCTGAATTTTATTTTATTTCCCTCCTAATAGTAACAGCGTCAAAAATCTTTCTTGAGTAGTCACTGTTCAAAAATAACTTAGGAACATACATTTTTGCTCTGCTCTGTTTCAGACTAAAGCTGAGGATACAATTGAAAAGATTAATCTCAAGTTAATATTCAGTAGAACTAGCCTTTCAAAGATATGTTACAGATTTAGATACCCAACTTAATTTCAGCGACAGTGGACACCTAATTTTAGTCTTACGGGTAGGCGTACGTAAGTCTTTGAAAGGTTTAAATGTGAACATAATATTTCCTCATGTGCAGGAACTCACCTGAGATCTAAGACAGAGGAGAAAAGCACAAATATCAAAATGAGATCTTTCACACACCTAGTTAGAGCTGCTTTACTCTAGAGATGGCCAGGGTTTTCCAGTTCAGTAATTCTGCTTTTCTTGTGAATACATAGTATAGCCAAAATACATCTAAAAAGCAAAGTGAAAGTCTGACAATAACAAGTTCTGGGTTAATTTACATAATATCAATGTTAATGCTAAGACAGACTTACTAACATATGGATTTAGACACATATTTAGATAGACATAACCCATGCTACCGTATTTTTATTGCTACCCTATACTAATATGACGTATGGAAATATGCTATCATACATCACTATTGTACCTTCCTTTTGCTGTTCATTTATAGGTCAGCTTTTAAAACTGTTTGCATAAATCGTGCTGAGGTCAATAATAGATGAGGTAATATATCTTGTGAAGGTCCCAGCCCAGTGAAGGTCTCCTTCAGAGAGGAAGGAGCAGGTCCTGTTGGAGCAGGTCCAGAGAAGTGCCACAAAAAATGATCAGTGGTCTGGACACCTCTGCTATGGAGGAAGGCTGAGAGAGATGGGATTGTTCAGCCTGGAGAAGAGAAGGCTCTGGGGAGACCTTATTGTGGCCTTTCAGTACTCAAAGTGGGCCTATAAGAAAGATGGGAATGATGTTTTTAGCAGGGCATGTTGAGAAAATAAAAGGGTTGATGGTTCTAAACTAAAAGGGGGGAGATTTAGACTAGATATAAGAAGACATTTTCTACAATGAGGGAGGTGAAACCCTGGAATAAGTTGTCCAAGGAGATGATAGAAGCCCCATCAGGACAGGGTCAGGTTGAACGGGTCTCTGGGTGACCTGAGCTATTCAGTGTCCCTTTTCACTGCAGGGTGATTGGACTAGATGACCTTTACGGCCCCTTCCAACCTGAAACATTCTATGATTCTATGAATGACAGAGCGTGAATCTTTCTTAAAATTGTGTAATGCATTAATTCATTGATATTCATACATGAAAGTAAACAGCTGAAGTTAGCTGAAAACTAAATAGCTGAAGCATTTAGAAGAACATGGTCTTCTTAAGAAGAAAAAAGCTTTTTGCTGTGTGTTCAAATTGTTCTGCAAACTACAGGATTAATTATGTTGATTTTCATGGTGCTTTGGGCCAGACTATCAGGTTCAATTACTACACACAATACCTCTGTATATTTGGTGATATCTTTTTGTTGTATTGCAGATATGATGTTTATTGAGGTTAGAGAATATTTTACTTATATATATGATGTTCACAAATTCTGAACAGGAATGTCTGGAGCTTACTTGCAAAGCATAGACACATCCGTGGACTGTACCTTCTTTTTCCTAACTTTATGTTGGTGCTGACATAGTACAACATAGTTTATGAATATGCGCATATATATTTATACAACAAGAAATGCTTTGTAAGAAATCCAGAGATCTGCAAGAGCTGAGCACCACCTATTTGACCTGCTAAGGAATAAATAAATAGTCTCCTCCAGGTATAGACCACAGTTGAAAATTTCTGCAGTCATTCTTAAGACTGTAAAGTGAAAAATTGAAATTCAGTTATACTGAAAAATGTTAGAATAGAAACCACCATATGACCTTTGTTACATGTTGTTGGAGCAGGCTTATGCATCTATGTAAACAGGATGTTAATAATTTAGACTATGAGTTGAAGGAGCAGCAAGGACAGAAATTAGTAAAGACTTCTATTTGCTTGATGTTTTAAATAGCCTGTTGCCCACTCAGAGAATGCCTTTAGAAAGAGCTGAAGAAATGTATTTTCACTAATGCATTGTATTGACTCTTTTGTGGAGTTCTTTGTTGGTAAGCGAAACTTTTCTTACCAAACATGCAAATAACAAGAAAGAGCATAAAAGATCTCTGTTCCAAGTCTTTGTACTGACCATTTTGGAAATGTGCAAATTTTATATGTTTAGCTTTAGAAAACTTCAAAGAGAGAGGTTAATATGCAAAATTTACTGAAATTGTCCTCGTTTTAAGATCAGAAAGCTCTGTTTGTCCTTGATTTGAAATTTGATAATCAAGCAGTGGTTGGATTTATGCATAAATGCTGTAGTTTTTCAGCATTAACAACCTGTCTGACTAAGGCAAAGCAGTGACCGAGTTATAATTTTTCATAGTCTCATTGCAAATAAAATAAACAATTGCAAAAACATTGCATAAATTAAAACAGGCAAAATCCAGTTTAAGCAAAGTATTTTTAAGTGTAATTTTGATTGCAGTCTCAAATGCTCATAAAATTTGAGCTTAAATTAAAAAAAAATTAGAACTTCACACTTTGTTCTTCAAAAAGCTCCGTAAATACCCAATTTCAGTTTAACTTGCTCTTGATCCTGTGTAACAGCTTTCTTTTATTACTCATGCATCTCTGCTTCTTCCAATCCAACCCCCATACCACATGCTCTGCAATTCCTCCTGTTTCCATTTCATCCTTCTAAGAACTGCTCAGTCTAAGTACATTGAGAACACTATGACACGTCCCAAAAAACTTAAAGTTAACCCATAAGTGTCCTGACACACTGTGTAAACTCAGGGAGACAATTCTTGCATAACCTTGCCAATCAGTACACACTTCTTAGCAGCTGCAGCCCCTAGATGATAGAGGATACTCTCCTGAGTTGACCAATGACACACTGCAATGAAGTGGTTAATTACCCTCATTTGCGTACTCAATGCCATTTTTCTCATCAGTGCTCGCTCACTCTTCTGCATGCACTGCATTTCATAAATAACTGAAAAGATAAAAGACTTTGGATGAAATTTTCTTACTAAAACTAACATAGTCTGGACTGTATGTGCTTGGATATCTAAAACTCCTTGTCTTCCAAGGCAATGAAATAGTTAAGATATTTAACAGATGAAAAATAGATTCCAGTACTTCTTTGCTGTTTTCTTGCTCTAAGTGTTAGCTGTAATCATGCTCCTTAATTTATTTTTCTTTTTTATTCTGTTGAATAGACCCTCCAGGTTTACAGTTCCATGGCTTATTGTATATATGTACATATGCTTATATGCATGCATTATTCAGAACCTAAAACCATATGGAGAATTCTGCTTTCTTGGCTTTTTCTTTCCTTTTCTTACCCTTTTTTTTTTTTTTTTTTTGTACCAGAAAGTAGTAAAATGTTTTGAGATGCTATTAAGTCTTTAAGTTACGAAATCTAGATTCCACCTTAAAAATGTTCCATACTGTATGTTGCATAGCCTGGGGTGCTGACTAGCTGCCAAATATCTATCAGAGAGTGATTTATGATATATGATATGTTCCTCAGCCCAAGTGGAGACTGTTTAGTTGAAACATGAGAAAGGAGAGGCCTTGGGCTCTCAAAACCATGATGACAAGTTTCTGTTTGGCTTTCTGAGGGAACATACAGTACAAAACGTGCTATATTTTACAATACCAAAACTTATGTAAGGAACAAAACTAAATTCACTTAACCTCTTGTTTCATTAGTTTTTCCTTTTCTTTTTTCCTTTCTCTCTAATTTTTGGTGAAGACTGCTTCTTATTGTAAAAAAAAAAACCCACCAACTTTTTCTTTTGTTGTTTGCAAGGTGTGTGAAATAGAATTACAACAGCTTGATTTTGGAAATTAAAATATTTTCAATAGTTAATAGCTCTGTGAACATATTTTTAAAATGAGACCCCAAAATTACTTTTTGCTTGCACTTTCCATTCAAATCTAACTAAAGCCTGACTTATGATTCCTGATGTTTTTTCTTGTGAAAATAATTTTTCCCTGCAGCTGTGAAGAAGTATCTCTCCCATGCACTTTTTAGGATCCACAATTTATCATATCTGGGTAGAACAATATGGTCAGTGACCTCTAGAGTCTTGAACAAGAATATTTTTCAAGGTCTTGTGACCTTGAAGTATTCATGGATAGTTAGAGTCGGGGGGAAAAAAAAAAGCTTCCTGTTTAATCTAACTGATGTATCTGTTTTAGACAGACAGTCAGTCACCACGCTACCTAAGTGCTAAAATGCAGCACAGAACAGGAACAAATCCAAACCCTTGTTACCTAAAGTAGGCTGGGTTCTCTCACATAGTCCAGACTCTCGTGGTTTTGATAATATTTCATCCAAAGTTTTTAACTTGTCAGTTTTTTATGAAAGGCTGAAAGGCTATCTTTACACAGAGCAGTGAAAATGATCCTAGAGCAGCCTAGAGCATGTTCTGGTCTTGACTAAAGACTTTCACAGCTGCACGGTAAGTACATGTCATCTTCAGCATTTTGTGTCTGTGGTATGTCAAAAGACTGAGCCCAGACAGAAGATGCAGAGAATACATATTATGAAAACATTTAACTTCTGTTTACAAAACCTTGTTGATTCTCACTACCTGGAAAAAAGGTTTAAATCTAGGAAGTGCAGAAGGACACAAATACTTTTACTGCCTTTCTACAAATGAACAATTAGAGCGAAGATGGTATCTAGTCTAGTGCATCTACGAGTGCTGTCTCAGGTCTACTATGACATTGTTCCAGCTCCATATTCAAGTGAAGACCCAGAAACAGGGTAGCAATATTCTGTGTCTGTGTTTCTGCTGAAAGGTATGGGCCCAGCAGAGTCAGGGAGTGCTTTGGCCATGTCCCCAACCCTAGCAGCTGGGAGCACTGGACCATAGCATGTGTAATGGCACCCATCCTCCATTCAGTCCAGATACAACCAGGAGGACAAAGCAATATACCTTATGACATAACAGGAAACTGTTAGCAGAAAAGGAAACTTTACCTCCTCTGAGTCCTTGTAAGGTCTTAAATCACAGAACCTTATTTCTCTGAGATTAACTGGGGACATAAATAATTGCCACATATGTGATTAGCACAGTTATTTGGAGAGGCTGGAAGTTGTAATGTAGACTTAAGCGGTCATTTTGGCTTCAGGCCATCGTGACTGTCAGGATGAAAGATCAGACTTGTATGTTGGATATGTAGAGAGCAGAGGCTGTAGAGAATGAATATGTGCCGGTCTCAGACCATTTAGACAGAGAACATGCTGCTGAAGGGGCTGCCTAAATACATGGATTCTTTTTCTTGCTCAGTCACACTCAAATTTCTTGGAAATCAATGTGACTTGTCAGGCAATAGTAGAAAAAAAAAGTCAGCACTGGCTATTGAGGTTGACTATTCTTTCAGTTCCTCGTCAGTATGCTACTGATGTCTTCAGGCTAAGTTATTGGCCTGTTCCAGGTATGTGCAAGTCAACATCTCAGGAGAGTCCACTCTGAAGACTTCTCGATAGCATTGCTTTTTCTTGTGTTATCCACAAAACATAGCAAGCCATTGTGGAGTAATGCAGGTACCTGTTTTGAGAAAAGATGCAAGCTGGAAACCTGCTTGTGAAAGCTGTGTGTGTGGCTAAAAGGTAAGCAATCGTTAGCTAGGGAATGGAGACACTCTGTTGCTCAGAGCTGTGCAGCTATGCGACTTCACTGCATATGTCTCCCAAAACTGATATTTAGTTTGACACTTTCTAACCTTAAATTGAATCTTGGGCTATTCCGAATTATATCTTTAGGAACCTGTGGCTTTTTAAAGACCTGCCTCAAGTGTTAACTAAGTTGTTGAGACATAATGCATTCTCATCCCATCTCACGCCAGAAAACCAATGGCCCCCTGATTGCGAGCACACCCTCTGTATATCTGTGATATGTAAGGGGGCATAGAATATTGCGAGGAAAATAAACAGAAACTTTCCAACACTAAGAATGAATTGACAGAAAGAGGCATAAGCCTGTGAATAGAATAATTCTCTATCATATGATCAGTGTGAACCTTTAATTTTGTTCTGAATTAATTCTTCTTCCCGGGTGGCTTTGTAGCTAATACAGAGTGATAATACTACAGAAATCAGTGCTTAAGCTGTTGTTACAGCCTCATCTGTCTTGAGGTCCATCCTTTGTCTGTCCAAACAGGCAGAAGTACCATCATTTTGTGTAAAGTTTCCCAGTCTCTTATGCCACAGAGATCCAAACATGACTCAGCTTGTTTTAATCAGGAAGACAGAAGAGCAGTTAGCAGCAGAGTGTGGAGTGGTGCATAGATAGAAAATGCATAACGAGCCACTGAAATTCATAGTAGGCCATTCTGATTGTCTTCATACAATGTCTCACAGTGTTACATCAATATTTGATGTCCTGAAATAATGATGCTTGGTAATCAGAGTAGAAGCATGCCTATGGAAAGTTAACTAGTGACTATTTTAGATGATATTTTGCAAAATATGTGGAGAGTATTCAGGTCTCTCAGCCTCACGAATGCTGGTATTATCTGTTATTTTACTTCCAATACTGAAAACATCTAGCTGTGTTTAAAAGAACATTTTAAGTTGTCTGATCTCTGCTTTGCAGAACTGTTAGAACATGAAAACTGTTGAAGGTTACGGGTTCACCAGCAACTTTTCCTCACTTGGGAATAATCTGTTGCTGTTTTAGAGTATAAACAACCCTATTAATGTTAAAATAATTGTTCAAGACATTTTCTTATGCTTGGATATTCAGTATAAGTGCTGAGACTTGCAACTTGGCTAGCAGCTGCAGCAAACAAACATCCTGTGAAAGTGCCTGGCACTCTGTGTTCCTGCATGATTGGCAGGAAATGGTGTGTTTGGGGAAAGGGAAGATGGACATTACAAAAAAAATATAAACTTGTTTTCACAAAACAATAGCATGATACAAAACAAAAGGAGACTTCTATTAAAATATTTGCTGTTAAATTAGTATATTGCATGGGTAAGTGGGGGGAGGGTTGGGGAGAGTGTGTGATTTCTAAGTACATAACTGGGGCTTAATATTATAGAAGCATTATACACATATTTGTTTCCTGTTAGGCTGTGCATCAGTGACACTAGTATGCATGGAGCTGAATCCACTCATACGTATACGCCCAGCCCTTTGAGGTTCACTTCTAGAACACCATATTGGCGTTAGTTGGTGTGTTATCTTTTTCTGATTAGATGTTTCTTTGCTGTCACTAGGTAATGCAGATGTCCTTCTGCTTATTTTGTCTGTTACAGCTCAAACCACAAGGCAGACCAGGTGTTTTTGTCCTACTAGTGCCATCCTAGTGTTATACAGAAGGTCAGCTTTAATCTCTGTAGGGCATTGTATGTAAGTACAGCTGGCCAAAGCTACAGTGTAGGTGTGCTGAACAAGCATGTTCCCCAGCTGCATGGGCAACACCTCCTCCCCAGTCACTCTCTGAAACTCCTAGTGCTGTGCTGAGTCTTGGAAACTCCTAAGATGGAGGAGAAAAAGGGAGCTCTTTATATGACTGCCATCTTCAAACCTGCCTTCTGTCCGTCTCTGATGCCTTCATCCTGAAAAGCAGTTTGAAGAAATTCGTGAGTGTTATACATCTATACAGGCAAACAGATAACCAATTCAGCTGTCCATAGAGCAGACAAGCAAGCAAAGCATGTCAGGACAGGACTGCTGAAACAGGCTTTATTTGAAGGACGATCAGAACTGGCAAGCTGAATTTGTTTTTTCTTATCTCTTCCTTCTAGGCATATCTAGAAATACGCCTGCTTGTCTGTGAGACCCAAAAGCATCTTCTGAAACCACAGAGGCAAATTGCAGCTAGACTTTTTTAAAAAAAAGGATGCAAAACATGCAAATGATGACCAAGAGTATGGTGGTGAAGGTACAAATTATCTATCTTGTATCTGAAAGTGGTGTGCTCAGGACATGGGGAAATTTGCAGATTTTGGTTTTTTTCTTCTGTTTCTTCTTAAATTCGTTGACTGTTGGTGGCATAAGAGAAACTGGAATGTTATGACTTCTAGATCTTGTTGCTATAAATATATAAATTGAGAAATGGAAATAAACTTCCAATAACCCTGGAATGAGAAATACAATAACAGAAAATTTGTAATTTGTTCAGTTATGGAAGCATTTCTGCTACTGTGAAAGGCTCTTGAACTAAAAGATGTTTATAATGTCAGCCTTGTGTTGGTGTGTAATACCATCTGGCACATTTGCAGCGGCAATTACTTAACATCAACAGTGGTTTCAGCAGAAGTATAATCAATTTTGGCAGCAAATTTCAGTAAAAATGAGAAAGTTGAGTTTCTGTTCATTAGTCAGAAACAAGAACATTTGTGTTGTCTTACAGAGATAGACCCAGCGCAAAACAGAACTTGTGCTGGTGTAGATTCAGAATTTCTCTGGAATTACATGCTTTTTACCTACGGAGGATCTGACCAGCCGTTCAAGAGCTATTGTGCTGCAAAAATATAGACATAGAGAGGTTGAAAGGTGTGAAAGAAAATGCTGAGGAGAGTGAACAGTGTGATCTTTATGGAAATTACTGGAACACATCACTCCCTTGGACGTTAGTACATTATCATATTACGGTATGACTCGGAAAGAATAGTCTGACGTGTGCTGTGTCAACAGTTCCTTTCTTTCCTGTGCACATGAGGTGTCTGCATGTCCATGGATCATCCTTTAATTCTAGGTGGATGTGCTACGTGTCCTTAGTGAGGAAATACACCAACACAAATGCCAGTGTGGCTATTTCTCCTCCACAAGT
This sequence comes from Buceros rhinoceros silvestris, assembly GCF_000710305.1. Taxonomy (NCBI): domain Eukaryota; kingdom Metazoa; phylum Chordata; class Aves; order Bucerotiformes; family Bucerotidae; genus Buceros; species Buceros rhinoceros. The sequence goes on along the minus strand of NW_010403060.1, from coordinate 24,070 downwards.
ACTGTCTTAATCTGTAAATAATGGATATGCAGCATGAGGCAAAGAAACCAGCTAGCCCAAACCAAACTGAGCCCTACAGCAGCATTAGTGCCAGATCTTAGTCATGATGAGAATTATAAAGTTCCCACAGGAGGAAAGGATGGTGTAATTTTTATTCTGAAAAGTTGACATGGAATAGTCATTCCTATAGCATTATTACTCCTTTTTACTGCAAATGGCTTGCTTGGACAAGGATGGAATATTGTAGATGCAGTAGTAAGACTACCTCAATTTGTCTGCATGCTCTGCAGCCCACCACAAAGGTGAGGGCAGGTATGGCACTCCGTTGAGCATAGCAACAGACTGGTCTCTAGTCTGTGCAGGTAAGGTTGCAGTAGCTTTGAAGAAGCCTGCCAAGCTTGCTATCTAGAGCAGTAGAAGTCACTAATGTAGCTGTAGGACTCAGTTTAGTTAGGGCTGGCTGAAACGTCTTTACATCATGATGCACATCCTTAGACTTAGGTTTTGCTCCAGTATGAAGCTTATAAATGTTTGTAATTTTAGTGTATTGCCAACAAATGGTCTTTGAATTTACAGCCATTTTGGTTCTTTTTGTTTAAGTGCAGGTTTCTTGCAAATATTCTCCAGTCTTAAAGTCTTCTCTATGGTCAAGAGATTCTCCTGGTGAACTGATTAGGTGGTGCATATGCTTCCTGAAAAAAAAAATCGTGTAGGAAAACACATGGCAAATGGTATTTGAAATTGGAACAAATATCAGTGGGAGAAACTATAGTCATTGTTGGTCACAGTAAAGAGTCTTCTTTGTGAGTAGCATTTAATTTAATGATTTCACAAATAGTTGAGGGAAACTCCATTAATTTTTGGTGAGTTGATGGGCTCATCAAGTTTAGCATAGCCAGGACTTGATCCTGCAAAGCTTACTCACCAGGGTGAGGAATAATTTGAGGCCATGCTGCTGTTATGTCTGAAATAAAGGAGAAATAATGATAAAATAAGCATTTCCACCCTCATTTCTTTCAACTTCAGCAGAGTATCTCTGAGGCTGATGAAGGAATGTTTATTCCTATCTGTCCTGAGACACAAATCATTCTTCTGTTTCTTTTGATGTACACATGAGGTAAAAAGCATAGTATCAATAACAATAATAATAACAATAACAACTCACTGAATAAATAGATTATTGGTTATGTGGCACAGTATGACAAAGGTGAGTGTGACATAATCAAATACTCTCTGCAGCAACAGAACTAGAACACTCCAATATCTTGCAATAGTTTATTTTTTCTGGAGTCCACTCCTTCATTTAGTGCTTAAACACAGGTTTAAAGTAAAATTCAAAAGATTATCAGAATGCCTGTGCATCAAGGGCCTTCTAGAGTGCCCTTGCAGTGCCTTGCTTGCACAAGAGGTTGCAGCTGTGCAGCATGTGGTGATTACAGGTTTGTTAAGTGAGTGATCCTGAGAAAACCACCTCAGTGTCTCTGCCCTTATTCTGTCTTGGAGTGAAAAGTAAACTTTGTTGAGGTACAGAAAATAACAAATCAGCCATTATTATGCTTTCTTTTAAGCTTAAGAGCTTTTAGAATTTTTTATGCTTAGCTGAGAACAGCCATTTCCAAGGATGAGAGTTGTCCTGTGCCAGCCATGGTATACAATGTTGAGAAGGAAGATAATGGGAAAGAAAGAGAAGGGAAAGGAAGAGAAGGAAAGAGGAATGAAGGTGCGACATAGGCCTAGAAGAGGACAGTGGAATTTGGTCAGAAAACCCAGATTAGTATTCTTGATTAAAAGTCCCTCAAGGTCTTAAGTGGAAAATAGACAGTATTCTACATTTCATGCTCAATATAAGAGGTGAAAATCATCAATTAATTCTGTGAATCAACATATGATATAATGAGACATATAGAGCAGGGTAGGCACTGCCCTTTAAAGCGCTTTCCTGTGTAGGATCAATACAGTAAAGGTGCACGTTAACTGAGGCTGTACTTTGTTAGCATTAGTTTATGGCAAATCTTTCGTTTACAAATCGGTAACAAGGTTGATTTACTTGTAGATTTTAATTCTACCCCGCTTAGTGATCACTTCATCACTTGGAATGCTAGAGCAGGGGGAAAGTAGAAGTGAGGGAACCAGTTTCCTCTTTGTCTTTAAAATAAAAGACATTGGACACCTGGCACCCTATAAATACTGTGACACTGTATGACGGCAAACATGGGCACAAAGCAGTGCTTATTCTCAGTTGGAATCCATCCGTACACTACAGTAGTAAGACAAAAGAGGATTGTTAGCACTTAAAGGCACCTTGACGCAGTCATACCACTTGACTGTTTTATTAATTGCTCCATCTGTTAAGTGAGAACTTTCTGACATAGGTTGGTACGCACTCTTAAACCCCTTGGTCTGCTTCCTATTGGTTCCACATGTGTTTGTATTTGTTCTCAGTAGGCAGAGATTCCAGAGAGAAAATGAACCGCTGCAGATCGATTGCAGTATCAGTCATGCAGAAGACATGGTAAAACATGCACTTCAGTCTGGTTTGCAGTTAACCCTTTGAACACAGAAAAGTAGGGGGGTGGGGGGTGGTGGTGGAGGGGAGAGAGAGAGAGAGAAAGCGGATAGCTGCTGAAGACACTACTGGGAGAAATAGGATTGGTATCATGGCTTCCGAATTACTCATCTCATTAGGGGCTCCCTGCCTTCTAATAAATCTTCAGAAATTACATTTCATCTGCTGCCTGTCTTAGAGCTATATACTTTAGTACAGCCAAACCAGACAGTTATTAGGATGATGTGGAAGATTACACTGCTGTGCTGAGTATTCCTGCCCATTCTGCACTGCCTGGGTAATTCTCTGACAAACTTCGAGTGACAATAACAGTGACTGAGGCCTAGAGTGACAAAAGCCAGAGCATTTAAAGGTAAAGCCATGATTCACACCAGCAGAGCTAAAACAAAGGCATAGTGTTGTTAAGTGTTTGCAAAAGGTGTAGGCCCACTTCCTTGATTTTTTTTTGTTTTGTTTTGTTTGGCATTTATGGTGTTGCCTAGCGTTATATTCTAAAATGTGATTTTAAAAGGCTTTAAGGGAGAACTTGTAATTTGAAGATGTGGACAGTAATTCAAAGCATTTCTGTTTATTGAAAAACTCAGATTAAGATCAAAATATTAACTTTATCTGAATTCACAGGTAGAAAAGCTGTATTCTTCATAACTGAAAAGGATTGGCAGTGTTGTACTTGGCCAGGGCTCTACAAACTAGGTGACAAATTTTTGAATTTTGAAGGTGACTTCTGTGAACTGCACACATGCATTCATATATTTATGCTTGAGGGAGGCAAGTAGGACCTGTTCTCTCCAAAATCCAAAGCAGAATAAAAATCTCCTGTTACAGTGCTACAGCTGTGTTGACTGGAAACTCTGCTAAAGTCTACAGTAAATACAAAGGTCCACATAATCCAGTCATTTCTCATAGAATCGTAGAATCATTTGGATTTAGAAAAGACCTTTAAGGTCATCCATAGTTCAACCATAAACCTAGCACGACCAAGTCCACAACTAAACCATGTCCCTAAGGGCCCACATCCATGCATCTTTTAAATACCTTCAGGGATGGTGACTCCAACACTTTCCTGGACAGCCTGGTCCAATACTTGATAACCCTTTCAGTGAAGAATTTTTTCCTAATATCCAGACCAAACTTCCCCCAGAACAACTTCAGGCTGTTTCTTCTCACCCTGTCACTTGCTGCTTGAGTGAAGAGATTTCCACAAACCTTGCTAGCATCTTTTTTCAGGTAGCTGCAGAGTGATAAGGTTTTCTCTCAGCCTCCTTTTCTCCAGGCTAAACAATCTCAGTCCCCTTAGCCAAGCCTCCTAAGACTTATGTACTAGACCCTTCACCATCTTTGTTGCCCTTCTCTGGACATGCTCCAGCGCCTCCATATCTTTCTTGTAGTGAAGGGCCCAAAAGAGAACAGAGTATTTGAGGTGTGGGCTCACCAGTGTCAAGTGCTGTGGTACAATCTGTTTCCTAGTCCTGGTGGCCACAAAATTTCTGATTCAAGCCAGGATGCTCTTGGCCTTCCCAGTCTCCTGGGCACTCTACTGTCTATATTCAACCTGCTGTCGATCAACAATTCCAAGCCCTTTTCTGTGAGGCATCTTTCCAGCCACTCTTCCCTAAACCTGTAGCTTTTCATGGGACTGTTTTGACCCAAGCACAGGACTTATCACTTTCCTTTGTGGAACATCATATTGCTGGCCTTGGCCCATCACTCCAGCCTGTCCAGATCCTTTTCTAGAGCCCCCTTATCCTCAAGCAGATCAACATGCCTGCCCAAGTTGGTGTTGTCTGCAAGCTGACTGAGGGTGCACTTGAGCCCGTCATCCAGATCATAGATAAAGACAATAAACAGAACTGAGCCCATGTCTGAGCACTGGGGTGTCTCATCCCACTTGGTGGGTGGCGAGGCAGGTGAATCTTTGTGATCTTCTGAAAGATGTACCAACCAAGCAGCCAATCTCTGCTCGGCAGAATGACAAAGTCAGCACAGTCACGACAATGACTCAGAGGAACAATATAACACAACTTTATTTAAATGAATGGGCTGGAAAACACCGGCTAAACCCAATGTGGGTATCGGATAAAGTATTTGGGCAAAATCAATAGATTTTAACAATGATGGTTTGGCACTGGCACGAACTAGAACTCTGATGTGGCAAAAGAGAGAAGATAAGAGAGGAAACAAAAGGAAGAAAGAGTTAAAAAAGGAGATTAGAAGAAGTCTCACCACCCTTGGAACGGTCTGCAGCGATGCTCGTCCTTGCCCAGCAGGGTCCGCTGTCGCTCTCGGGTTCATCTGGTGCACCCACCTCAGCTACACTGGGGTCTTGCCCTTTACAGGGCTCAGTTCCTCAGCTGAGTGCGCACAGTTGCTCCTTCTGGACGATTCCAGTAATGGGTCTGGGGTCCCAGGACATGCGCAGTTAAATGGGGCTGGGGTCTGCAGTGCCATGACTGCAAAGTGACCCCTGATGCCTGCACATCACCTAGCAACAGGTTCTACCCCTCCTCTGAGTCAGGGGAACTGGCACTTCCAAGGCAGGGAGCTGGCATGGGGACCGGGGCTGCTCCCTATAGCCAGACAGTCCAGGTTAACAGGACAAAGCAGCACCTGTCCAAAACCAATTAACATACCAAACATTGGCATTTTGCAGCCCATCACATGAGGAAAACTGCTTGTGACTGGCCACCAACTGGATTTAACTCCATTTGTCACAGCATTTTGGGCCTGGCTTCCAGCCAGTTTCTTACCCAGCAAAGAGTACATCTATCCAAGCTATAAGCAGTCTGTTTCTTGAAGAGAATGCTTTGGAAAGCAGCTTCAAAGGAGTTTCAAAGTCCAGGTAAATCGTACCTTTATTGGTACAATTTATTGAGAAGGTGACTTCGCAGTCAAAAACCACAGAGGATGAATGCATGAGACCTTTTGGCCTCTAGGAATGACTGAGGCTGTGCAAGTAAAAAGAATGGACCTGGCCAATATAATTCTCAGCAATGTGTCTTCCTCTTACTGATGTAACTGAAACTGCCCGTGACAAGGCAGCCATTTGGTATATTTTTAGTTATTAGTGGAATAACACCAACCTTCTGAAAAGGTAGGACTGATGATGGAGGTAAGCAGAGTTAGGCAATCGACAGCAGAAGTTATGGCATCACTTCCTTCAAACTAGCTGCTTGTCCCACACCCTTCTGAGCTTCTTCCAATAAAAAGCTGATGATTGTGCTGGTTATGATTGTTGGGGAAGTTGCTGGGTAGTATGAAGTGAGAGTCCCTGTAGCAAAGACCAAGGCTGTGCAAGCAAGAAAAGAGATCACATTATATGGGACTGGCTATGAAATACCCCTTTGGTCAATTCTGGTCAGCTATCCCAGAAGTGACTCCACCGAACTTCTTTCTCGCCCCCAGCCTACTCACTGTGGCTGCCTTTTCTTCATTTCTTCCCATCAAGTATTTATACACATGTGAAAGGTCCTCCAGAGCATTTTTTTTTCTCCAGGATGAACATTCCTAGCTCTCAGCCTCTCCTGATACGAGAGATGTTCTAGTTCGTTAACAACCTTGGTGGCCCTTTGCTGCATTCAATCCACTATGTCCATGTCCCTTCTGTACTTGGGAGCCTAGCACTGGACCCCGACCCCAGATATGTCTCATCAAGGCCGAAGAGAGGGAAAGGATCGCCTCTCTTGACCTGTTGGCAATGCTCTTCTTATTACAGCCTAAGGGGCTGTTAGCTGCCTTTGTTGCAGGAGCATATTACTGCCGCATGTTTGGCTCATGGTCCATCAGAACTTTCCTGGGTTTTCTCTCCAGTCTGTCATTCCTCAGTGTGTACTGGTTCCCTGGAGTTGTTCCACTCCAGGTAGAGGACTTCCCTTTGTTCAGTTTCATGAAGTTCCTGTCTGCCCGTTTCTCCAGTCTGTCCAGGTTCCCCTGGATAGTAGCAGGAATCTTTGATGAATAAGCCTCTTCTCATCTGAAAACTTGCTGAAGATGCAATCTGTCCCATTGCCCAGGTCATTAAAGAAGATGTCAAATAGTACTGGTCACATTATTGACCCCTGGGGTACACAACATTCACTGGCCTCCAGCTGGACTTGGAGCCACTCATCACAATCTTCTGGGACTGGCCATTCAGGCAGGTTTTAATCTACCTCACTATCCACTTACCTAGTCATACCTTACCAACATATTTGTGAGGATATTAGAAGGATAACAGCGTCAAAAGCCTTACTGCAGTGGAGTTAATGACTTCTACTGCTCTCTCCTCATTCACCATGCCAGTCACTTCATTGCAGAAGGCTGCTGGGAATTTCTTTTTGGGAATCCATCTGACTATTTCAATTGACTTTGTCCTTCATGTGTTTGGAAATGGTTTCCAAGATTATTCAGTTCATCTCCTTCTTAGAGATTGATGTGAGGCTTTACCAGCATGTTCTTCCCTAGATCCTCTTTTCACCTTTCTGGAAGAAAAGAGCGACATCTGCTGTCTGCTAGTTCTCAGGAGCCTCTCCCAGTCATCAGAACCTTTCCAAGATAACTGAGAATAACCCGTGGAATAACCGAGATCACGCAGGGAAATGGTGGAGTCACCATCCCTGGAGGTCTTTAAAAGATGTGTAGATGTGGTGCTTAGGGATGTTGTTCAGCGATGACCTGGCAGTTCAGAGTGAATGGTTGGACTCAATGATCTTAAAGGTCTCTTCCAACCAAAATGATTCTGTGATTTGGAATGTCCTTACAATGACATCGGCCAGCTCTCTCAGTGCTCATAGCTACATTTCACCAGCATCCAAGAACATGTATATATCCAGTGTAAGTGCTCTTGATCCTGATCCTCCTCCACCAAGGGCGCAAATACTCCCTCTTGGGCTTTCCCACAACCTCAGGGGTCTGGGGTTCTTGAAGACTAGATTCACCAGAAAACACTGAGGTGAAGGACGTGTTAAGTACCTCTGCCTTTTCGGCACCCTTTGTCATCAGCTCCTGTACAACACCTCCTTTAGCAGTTGGCAGACATTTTCCTCAGGCTTCCTTTTGCTGCTTACGTCACTTTAGAAACCTTTCTTGCTGCCCTTCAAATTCAGAACTTTAGATTGTTCTTAAAACTAGCCAAGAGACAATCATTACTATCTTTTCTTATAAACCTCTAATTAAAGATAAAGCAAGCATGTACTTTATAAGCAGCTGCTTTAGGGTTGGATCATACCAATTTTAGTCCAGTTTTTAGATGAGATTTTAGCTCAGGATGATTCTAACAAAGGCATCAAAGCTTTACTCTCACAGGTTATGGTGGCAACATGGACAGAACTGCAAGACTGTCTTTAGATGGCTGATGATGATCCAGTCATTTTCTTCTCTTTAAAAATATACATTTGTTGAAAAATCTCAAGTTAGCCAAGCATGAAAGTTTCCAGGTATGCTTGAAGGGTGTGTAAGTTGACCCACTGTTATGGGGCCTCCTGACCATATGTGGATCTTCCTTACAGTGGACTGTAGTCAGAGATATGGCAATTTCCTAGCTTCAGAGCTTTGAGTGAGATTTACTATTATAACATGGCTGTTTTGCACACATTGAAACTTCTTGACTTGTTAACACTTGCCTTAACGACTCAAGGGAGGTTCCGCTGAAACGAGTTCTTGCTCAATGTTCCTTTTTATAGAGGCTTAGTTGTAACTGCAAACCACCTTACTGCATGGTGCTGCAAACCATCTCTGTACAGTATCCAGAGGCTGTGTGATCTGTAGGTTTTGCCCTTTTTTGAAACAGTGAGATCACATAGAAAAGGGCTGTGAGAATTTGATCATATTTAGAAATTTATATTCTGTTTTTATTTTTTGATCCTGGAAAGACGCTCAACCAGCAAAATGTTAATGTTTAATTTACTGGTGTATGCTATTATTCTTCTTTTCTAAGCTATTACTCTAAAACTGAGATTATTATTAAGGAAAATTTAGGTAAAAGGTTTTGCTCTGTTCTGTTGCTGATGGAATGAAAAAACCCCCACAAATATATTTATCACCACTAACCTACAAAGAAAACTTTAGCCCAAGTCAGTTAAGAACAGCACAATATCCTTGAAAAGAGGGTGTTTTTACAGATAGAAGTAGTAAATAGATTTACACGTGTAATATGTTATAAGGTGATAAGACAAGCTAAGTGATAAGACAAGATAAGACAAGGGAAGTCACAAAAAGTAGCTGCTGATGAGACAAAGAGTGTATTTCTCCCATGTCCTAACTTTCCTAGTTCATGTTTTTTTGCTACTGTAACCTCCTTCTATGAAAACAGAACGTTACATACACACTGTAGGGGTGTATTGATTCAAAAATTCCTTAGTAAACCCTTATTTCTATCAAAACAGTGTTCATATAACCACTAATTTGACAGAACTTTTTAAAACGATTTATAACTAAGAGCTAACACCCATGCAATAGAATATTGTAACAGGTTAATGGCCTCCTGCTGGCTCATGAGTGCAGAAGCATTTATTTTCCAAGCAGCAGGTGCTGATGCTCTGACAGGGTTCTGTTAGAACAACATTTTTTTCTATTATATAAAATGACTAGCGCAGGTTTAAACATTTTATCTGATGGATGCTGGTGCTTCAGTGTGACAGATACTTACTGTACCGTGTTTGACACAATGCCTTTTTACAGAGTGAAAGACCACTCTATAGGTCCTAGATTAATTACTGACTTTGAACAGACCTTGTTATTTACTTGGGCTGTCTGTAGACTACTTGTTTTTGGTGTTTCCATTGTCTCCCTCCATTCCATCTCCCCAAAAAACTCCAGCAAAACATAAACTTCTATCATTTCATAAGCATTTCCATAAAGCTGTTCAGGCTCATTTTTGGAACGTGTTAGGGAACAGAAAAGAAAAATAAGAAGTCTATCCCCTATAAAGAGGACAAGGATTAGTGAAATTTTATGTTACTGGAGTTGCTTGAGGGGAAACATTGTTCCAAGAGCCTGTGCGCAACTTGGGTTGTAATTTAAATCTTGTCTTAGTTATGATACCCCAAGTGATAAATGCCAATTTAATAGGAGTCAAACCAGAGAACTAGTCTCTGCACTCTTTCTTTCGTGTGCACATGTTTGGGACTCAAGCACAGAGGATAAGTGGTGAAGAAGATGTAATGGTGAGTCTGACAAGCAGGTGAGTTTATCCTCTAATATGAGCTATATCCCTGACTCCTTCCATCACCCAGAGCACTTACACGCTCTTTCCCTGTTGGGAATGTGCCCATACGTCATTAGCATTTGTACAAGTCTTTGAGATGCAAGAAAAAATATTAATGAATGTTTTTTGGGATATGATAAAGAAAAGGAACTGGGTAGCAGTTATGGGAGAAGGAAGTCCTCCTAGAAGACTGGGTGCTGAACAAGGAAACATGTTGTCCGAGATGGCATCTTCTGAGAAAAAATGCTATGAATATTTTTTAATCTCACAGAACAGGAACTCCCAATAAATGGCAATGCTACGAACCATATACCTTGACAAGGCAAGTGATGATTATGAAGTTTCAGATTTAACAGGCTCTCTTTATACTTTTTAAATGTCAATACTGTTGAAGATATTGCACAAACCCTTCCAGTAATAAAGGGGTTAACCGGCACAGTAGTTGAGCATCCTGCTAGTTCTGAAACACCTTTCTTCCTTGTCACACTCTCTCAATCCTTGACCTTTTGAGTCACCTCAGCTTCTACCAGTTCCCTTTGAAAGGTAAAGATATTTCTGAGTAGCAGTGTAAATTCTTCATCAAAATGTAGGCAATACACTATTTTCTTTTTCAGCCTGCACTAAATTAATTCAAGAAATATTCAGTTTCTGTTCTAGGAGAGGGAGAGAGTGCGTAAGAAAGCAGGAAATGATCTTTACGCATCAGTCTCTCCTAGGGAATAATCAAATGCCAAGACTGCTGACCAGGCTGCAGCTATAATGAGCTTTTATTAACTTTTCTACTAGTGCACCCATTCTTTGTCTATTAATATCCCCTCCCTTCTTAGTATGGCAGCACTCCCAGGGGGATGACAGTGCAGTAAAGA
>NW_010403060.1:879-13374 GCF_000710305.1 Buceros rhinoceros silvestris | reverse complement strand
GCGGTTTCTTCTTAGCTAATAAATGTGGAAATATGAAAATGTTTTCCCTGAAGCTTATCAGCATTGTCTGGAGATATGCCCTTTGTACACAGCATGTCCAAATGTGTGGGAACAATGTGGAACTTGGGTTCACATCACCCAAAGTTTAAGTATATAAAGATCAGGAAGGAGTTGGGCCATTGCTATGGGATCACAGTTCACTGTTAGAGGTGTTGTGACACTGCTGGTATTGGATAACTGCATTTGTCTGGAAGTATTATGAGACTATGGCCATTGTTACCGTGGTGCATTACTACTGCCAAAAAACTACTCCAGATTTAGGCTACCAGAAGCAGGAGCATGACTGAGCCCAGGCCTCTGATGAGACAAAAAATTTTGTCTTTCTTCTCTTTGTGAATTTCCATGGAAAACAACTCTGCAGTTTTTTCTGGGCAACAAGGTCAAAGGTAGGATGTGAATTCAGTTGGAGGGGTGAGGAAGACCTGGTTCATTCCTGCAAACATAATGGAACTTATTGAAGAATTATTCCAGTTTAAGATGTCTCATGTTTTATACTTTGGATTGTAGAGAAAAAACCTGTGCCCCAAAGTAACCTGGATATTACTCTGAATGTTTTCCCAGGAGTATTTCTTTAACAGGGGTGAATAAGAAGGTGGATGAGACACAGGGAGTGTGCAAACTACACAGGATGAAGGGTATGAAGCAAAACGAGGAGCCAGTATAAATGACTAAAGAAATCTTAAGTTGGACCTTACAGCTAAGTACATGTCTGCTTCCTGGGAAGATCTCATCTGCATCTCTGGCACTTCCACAGCAGATAACCTAAGCTGACACTCACCTTGGCTGCTTTACAGAAGTAATATTTTCACCAGGACAAACTTGATGAACAGCAGCCCCATTGAATTACTCATGCTTTCCTTTAGCAGACATGTGTGTTTTCTTTTCCCTAGGAGCTTTTTTTCTTTTTTCTTTTCTTATATTTCAGTCTAGCTTCTGCATTTTAACATTTCTAATGGTTTTTTTTGTTTGGTTTTTTTTTTTTTTTTTTTTTTTCTTTTCTTTTTTTTTTTTTTTTTTAGTGCATAACTTCTCAGTTTCCCTTCCACTGCTTGAACTTGCCAGGTTTGCATTCAGAATACTTACAGTACTTTTTCAGGAAGCAAACAATAGTTTTGACCAATTTTGTAAAGCAGTTTTGTAAGCATATAGGAAGTAGCTGTGGGAAAAAGCTATTGCTCTTGCCATCTTTGCCTTTTTTAACTTCAGTCAGAAAAAAAGGCCTTCATGGCTAAGGATACAACTCTGGTAAGTCCAGCCTCTCTCTATCCTGGCCTACAATAGACAAGAGCCTAGATATGAACAAGAGGTATTGCAGTATGTTTGCATAATGGGAACTTTACTTAGGACAACACCAAGATTATTTAATTGGATAAGCAATCATTAAGCTTCCCAGCTGCCTCTGGAAAAAATGTTTAGTGAAAAGGGTGGGATGATTTATACCAACGTTTATCCTCCCAAAAAACTGTCAGTCAACAATGTTTTTCTCTCTTCTCCTGAGAAACAGGATTTGTCAGACTTCCTGAGCCAGTGGTATCTAAAATATAAACAAATTAAAACAAAAAACAATAGATGTTTTTCTGCAAAGGAGCTATTCATCTGTGCTTGGCTTCTCATTAAAAAAAAAAAAAGGTGTTACAAAAAGTCTAACTACAGACTTACACTAAAAACATTCTTGTGCTGGGATAACATTTTTTTCCCCCATCAATATTTGGCTTCTGATTGGTCTACTTCTTGGTCAGCTTGGTCAGTAAAAAGGTGTAAATCAAGCTAGTTCATTCTACTCTGCTTTTTTTTGTCCCTTCCTCCTTTTGATCTGTGTCTTAGCCTAGGAGTAGTCTAAAATTTGTGGACCTAGGTAGTAGGTGATAACATGGTAGGATGATAGAATTTGTTCTTACATCAGTGCTGCCTACTGCAGACAGGCACTGGTGCAAGAGTGCAGAATTACATCTCTGAAACAAGTTTCCCAGATGCAACCATTTGATAGTCAGCACATTAGAACAAATATAATAACCTACAATGAAATCAGCTAACAAAAGTCAATGCATAATCCCATGATGTTCATATGAATATTATTATGCCCTATTCCATCCAAACAACCTTAGTTTCACAGGCACTGATGAACAATCTAATGTGGTTTTATTTTCATGCATTAGGGATAGTGTGACATAATTTGCTTGCATTTTTTTCCTGCTTCTTGTTGTTTATGATGTTACCCATTGGTCATTAAAATGAGAATTACTGACCACTATCTGTTCTTCCACGAGGTCACTAATGTAAACAGAACGCCAAAAACAATCCAGACCTACCTACATCCATGCTTTGGGCTGATGGCTGGAATTTTGACACTATTATAGGAAAATCTCATGATGCATTTTTCAGTTCTCTTTCTAGTATGGAATTTGAACTCTTCAAACTTGTTTAAAAGTTTCAATTTGTGATATAAAAGGTCATTACAAGCCCTTATCGTGGCAGGTAGACAAATATGTCCTTCTGTATAATCCTGGAAGAAGCAGGAATTTTGCATCAGATAGTAAGGACCTTGCCTCAGATGTTTTTCCTACGCGTGGTCCAGTATTTCTCTTATTCCAAAGGACCAGAGTGGTGTGAGCAGGGGCTGATCAGCATGGTCTGTCCTGTCTTCTTGCTCATCTTCATTTCTGATTCCTAGTTGAAGGGGCTCTGTCTGTGCATATGTTTGTGTGGAGGCCTAGTGCCAGCAGCTAGTGGGATCACAGGTCTTCGGGGTGTGCACTAGGGTACCAGCAGCCGGAGACACTTGGTGTGTTTACATGTGTATGTCAGTGCGTATGTCAGTCTGTTCAATCACTAGCAAATGTCAAGCCAAACCAGTGCTAAGTAGGATAAGGGGTTTGAGAACCACATATGGAGCGTCTTTAAGTCTGGGCTGGGTAATGTTGAAACCAGGTCTGAGGGCTGGCAACTGGAGCAGCCATAGGTTCAATCCAACTACTGCAGAGACCAGGGGTCTGAGCTGTGTACTGCTAAGTTCCATGGGTCTGGACCAGCTAGCAGAGAAACCTGTTTGTGTGTTTGCATATGCATGAAGCAACTGGGAGTTGATGAGGTTCAGAGATACTGGACAGATGTATGTCTAAAGCCAGCTACAGGAGGGACCCATATTGAATATATACATATATATTTACATTTTTTCCACTGTCAGGCTTTCACCCTGATAAACCAGGGAGGGAACAAGATGACTAGAGAAAACCTGAAGCTGGACCTCACAGCTAAGTGCATGTCTGCTAAGTCTTAGGATATCTGCTAAGGATGAGGATGTTAGTGGTGTTGCTGGTTTTTGGGGTTGTTTTTTTTTTTGTTGTAGGTGTTTGGGTTTTTTTTGTAAATGCTCTTTCATCTGTCTGTGAGGTTGACCATGGGTACTCGTACACATGTATAGTGTGTACATGTGCATGTCTGCTTTATTGGGAACACAGTCTCGCTACTTACTGAGCCTGGGAACATGGAGCTGCAGCAGCCTAAGCATTTTTGAGCTGCTAGATTCAGTAGCTCTGAATATGCACCAGTAAAACCTTCCATAATTTAGAACACTGATCTGTAAACTTTAAAGTACCACCCCTGCCATCTTACACTTGGGAAAGCCGAGTCAGAACAAAGACACATAATCCATGTCACCCAATAGGCCAAAGACAGATCATCTGTGGTTTTGACCTGCTAGAAATGTGAGAGTCACCATGCAAAGACAGTGAACAATACAACATCTTTGAGTTGAGGATGTTGCAGACAAAACGGAATGGACAGGAACAAAAGTTTCCCAGCTCAACTAGCAAGGTGTCTGTGAGAGGTAAGAGATTGTAAATGTCTTCTACACCTCACCTCAGCAAGCAGAGGTTTAATACTTCGAGAAATATTTAAAGTGAAGGCATTGCAATTTTCATACTACTTGTCCCAAAACAAATCAAAAAAACAAACAGAACAAGTACACAGGCTGGTAAGCTCTAACACAGGATGTGTTACGACTACCATAGTAACACATGCCTTATCATGCCTTGTTCTTTAATCGTCTTTCACACTGGGTAGTTTTCCATTCTATCCTCTGCCTTGCTCCAAACCACATAGTAAAGAAAGAATTTCCAGCACTTAGCGTTAAAGTCTTTAAGACAGACCACAGTTCAATTAAACCATTGTGCTTCTGGAGGTGCCTAACAGCTTGGCATGTGTTTTTTCTTATATTTCACAGCCGGCTTGTGTCAAGAAACAGAGCCAAGCGGCAACATGTGAAGTCGGTAGATGGTGGCTAAATATATCTTACTGTGTCTAGTCTGCAGATCCCTGTTTCTTGCTTCAAGCACTGAAAAGCAAGCCAGAAGCATTGCAGAGACAGGACGCTTGGCCTGACTTCCTCTGTGGCTGACAAATCCTCTGAAGATTTGAAGCCTGAGTTCCTTAGTTGGAGGGTAACTTGTCAGGACATGGGACATTTTCAGTTGGCGCACATGGGGGCTGGTGGAGGGGACAGGCGATAAATACTGAAAAGTACTCTTTTACTGTTACAGGAAAATATGGGAACTGTTTGGAGAATGCCCTGCTGAGCATCTCTGGTGAGCTTTACTTTGTGTGAAAGCCACCTAGAAAATCTTCCTGACTCAGC
Source organism: Buceros rhinoceros silvestris (assembly GCF_000710305.1). Classification (NCBI taxonomy): domain Eukaryota; kingdom Metazoa; phylum Chordata; class Aves; order Bucerotiformes; family Bucerotidae; genus Buceros; species Buceros rhinoceros. The sequence continues at coordinate 8,681 of NW_010403060.1, read as the reverse complement.
TGGAGTATCAAAACTATTTGCCAAAACATCAGCTCAAGCTCAGCTAATCACAATATTAGTCATTAAGTTGTTATTGGCTTACGTAGCTCTTGGAACCACAGAGGAGCAAAGTGAATGTGTCAGGAAGTGTAAGACAGGGAAGGTGAATGCTGCCTTCCCTTTCATACAAAGTAATGGTATCATGACTCACAGCTTCAGAGCCCTGAATCTGTGCTTTTGTGTATGTGGTAAGCTTTTAAAATACATATATATGACTGCATAGAAAATAAAAATACATACACTTGCACACACATATATATGTATATGCTGTTCATGTGTCTGCCTAAGAACAAGATCCAGAGAACAGCTTGAAGTCTTCTGTGTAATTTCTTGAATTTCAGTAGGAATTGTTATGACATTATAATCCAATCAAAATAAAATAGAGTTTGTTTTTTTTCTGTCATCCAAGCCTGCCTAAATTTGCCAAGGACTGCTGGAAACAGCATTCTCCTTGAAGGGAAACATGGCCCCTTCTATCTTCTGCTTAATCCTGTGATGTGTGGAAGGGGTGCTAAGCTGACAGTAGCACAGAAATTTTCTACTTTTCAATTTTTGAATGGTTAAATGGCACTAGGGTTTTACCAAGTGTCATTATATATCTTGGTGACTACAAAGATGAGTCACTGCTCTATGCAAAAAATAAGAAAAAAAGTGGATAAGGTCCCTGATTGGGAGAACAGTGCATACAGCCCACATATTTTTCTGATGTTGGTTAGCTGGATCTTTGACAAACATCCAGTTCATCCTTCCCCATGCCTGCTTTGGAGCAATTGAATTTCTTGTATCAGTCTAACCAGGTTGGTGCGGTTGCTGTGATATGTAAAAGTACGGATACTGAAAATAGCCATAGCTCCATGTCTCGTGTAAGTTGCAATATTATGACATTTTTAGAGCATTTGTGAGAAAGTCAATCATGATTAAATTAGGATCATTAAAAATACTGGTAAGGATAGAGTTTGAATTATAAAGAACATCAAACGAGATATGCAAATACCAAAATGAATAAAGCCTTGTATTCAGTGAATTTGAGTCCTATTTCACTTCTATCTCAACCCCACAATAACTTCAGATGCCATTCTTAAACATGTTTGTACCTCAAACTCCTTTTGCATTTCCACTACCATTGGAGCACATAATTGCCTGCATCTCTACCTGACTGGGCGGAAGGGAGTAGACAGGGGCACTGGTATGGACTGGGATGCATGCTAGCCTGCTGTGACAGCTACATTCTCTCTGGACAGGCAGCTGAACTACCAGCCGTTTCCCTGGAAAAAGCACTAACTTGGGCTCTCTTTGACTCAGGTTTTATGTGTATTTGCAACTAACAGATATTTATTCTCTAGTTTCATTTTTGGTCTAAAAAATATTTGGTGTTATTAAAAACATATTACTTATCAGCAATTTAAAATAATTGCAGTATAAGGGGAAAACTATAATCCTTTTATTACCTTTGCATTAAAAGAAAACAAATTAGAACGACGAGGAGCTGCTGGAATGATCAGAAAAGATGTTAAAGATGTGTAAGGACACTGGGAGACAAGGAAAGGCCATATCCACATGAAAAAAAAGAAATAGTTTCAAGACAAATTTGTTGAAGTTTGCCCTACAGTTCTTTGTAGTACTTCTAGGGCTTTCTTTGGGAGTGTATTTGAGATATGTGCACACACAGAAGGGGCAAAACAGAGTCAGGAGTTAGGGCTGGGCAGGCCATTAGACAAAAGACAGATGCTTTCTATTACCCACCCCCTCCCTCCCGAAAAGGGAAGAGAAAAGGTAATAAGGGAGAGAGAGACTTACGGAATGGAAAAAAAAACCCCTAAACCTGTTTTAATGAGAAAAAGAATAATAAAATGAAATATATACAAATATATACAATACCAATACAGAACCCAAGCGCCCCAGTGGCAATCCATCACCACTGATGCTGCAGGCCAGACACTGGGAAGGTCCAGACTGGTCTCAATGGCGGACAGGAACTGGATGCAGGAGCTGGATTCCAGAAGTGAATTCAGGAATGCACGGATTGGGATCGAAGGCAGAATGGACAGAGTCCTTCTCGGATGCTGGCCATTGAAGAAGAGGGCAAGAGAGGAAGAGATCCTTGTGATCCCTCAGCTTTATACCAAATGTGATGTCTATGGGATGGAACACCTTGTTGGGTCAGTGTAGGGTCACCTGTCCTGTCCGCTCCTCCCCACAGGTGCAGCTGTAACTTACTGCACCCCCACCGTGCTACACAGGATTGAGCAGTGACCTTGGTCTGCACAGGAGCAAGTCTAAGCAAGAGCCTTTCTGCACACCAGTCCCTGGCAGTGACTGTAAGCATCAAGTGTTATCACTTCTGGAAGCAGACACTGTCTGCAAAAATACGCTGTTAACTTCAGAGAGTGCAGTGGCTTAGAAGAGACTGAGCTGGAAAGTGAAATCCCTGAACAGAATTAGTTCTGTTCTAACTCAAACCAAGACATACTGTCAGGACACAAATTCTCTACATATAAATGCCTTAGGAAGTACTTTTGGACTCGTATGCTTCCAGGAAATATGTCAGAGCAGAATGTTTTGTGGTACTTTGGGACTTTTGCTTTGAGACTGGGCTGAAGGGAAACAGTTGATTGGATTTAGCTTTAGAACAGAGAATTTGTAAGAAGGAAGCAGCTGTGATTGAGTAACAGCTGGCCTGTCCACAACTGTAGGTCTGTTGGCAAAGGTGCTAATGGCTTGCCTGTTAGTGGCTCTTGGGATGTAAGCATCCAGAGGGAACTCTTCCTTGAAAGAAGCAAAAATTGCTATATCATAGTTGTGCCTAGAACAATACTGATGTAATGAACCCTTTACTGAGACTTTCCCCTATACTATACTATGCTGGCTTTAATTATGACCTTGAATGAGAGGTTTCCTAGCTGGATGGCTCAATGTTGTAGTAGGGAAGTGGCCACTGAGTCTGAACTACATCTAACGAACTCAACCAGCTTAACAGAGGCCTTTCAATGAAAGTTGTTTTGTATATGCAACTGGATCCTTTTTCATTGCTTCTCTTCTACCACCTGCTCAAAGAAGGTGGTCTCGTGCACACTCTGAAAATGAAGGCTATCAAAATGTGCAGATCAGTACACCTACAAGTTTTGCAGCTCTCTTGCTGGATAATGAAGGAATTGCTTCAAAAAGAAAGCTGGTAATTTAATAAAAAAGATGAGGGAATTCTTTGCTCACTGACATGCTTACGTAAAGTTTACCATACAAGGGTACTGAGATGTTGAAATTATTCTTTTCTTTAAAGCTGGACAGTCATTTCAAAATGAGGACACATTTTAACAACATATTGGAATTAGTAATAAACTGCTGAAAATATTTAGGGAGAAGGTAGGTTGTGATTATAGCAATTTAGGAGTCTATGTGTTTGAGTTCAACAGTCAGACATTCTTGCTACGCAGAAGGGAATATGATCTGCATTGGAAACATTAAATGAGACGGGAATGTTTTCATTAAAGAAACTCCGAAACAGATTTATGGCCCACTGGTTCCATCCTGTACTGGGAAAAGGAAACCCCATAAATAAAATTGCTTAGAGGGAGTTCAGTATACTTTTTAAAGGGCCATCTAAAAACTTTTCTCTTAAAATAGATACATGCTGAACAATAAAATAACATTAAGTCTAGTCCTGGATGCTATTCCATGTTTTAATTGCTTTGTGATTATATACCTCTAGGTTTCTGAGAGAACTTTCTGAAGATACAATCTCCCAGTGAAAAGTGAGACCCTAAAAGTGATATATCAGTCATGTAAAGAAACACCTGAAAGTATCAGGACTTTTTATACCTCAATAATGTCTGAAGGCCTATTCACAACTGAGATCCTATTTCTTGGTGTACTGTTTAAACACAAATTATATTTCCCAAAAGCTACCTAAAAAAATAGGGAGGGAGGAAAGAAAAGAAAAAGAAAAAAGAAGAAAAAAGAGAAAAAAAAGAAAATGAAAAAGAAAGAAAAGACAGAAGGAAAAAGAAAAGGAAAGAAAGCAAAATATTGTTATTGCAAACATGTTTGTCTTTACTGCAGAACACATCTGCCTGGCAGAAGAAAGCTATAATTCTGTATAAAATCCTTAAAAGTCAACTTCACCATTGTTGGTCACTGGGTGGATGCTACTAGTGACTTACATGTGTATTAATTAGTCATCTTACAAGAAAATGTGTTTAAAACTGTATTCTAAATAGCAGTGATTGGGAGAAGAGAGTAAAACGTAACAAACCAATTTATGTTATTTTTATTTCAGAAGGAAGTCTATAACGTCCAAAACCAACCTATGACCTGTTGATGAATTTGTGTGAGAAATTAAGTGACTTGAGAAAAGATGTTTTTCTTGAGTAATTTTTTTTGCATAGTTATATCATGAAATAGTTTGCATTTCCCCTTTCCATATTAAGTTCTCCTTCTGAATACTTTATCTTCCTAGCATATATAAATGGACACCTAGTCTGAAGTTGATAATAGGAACAGTAAAAAAATGGGAGAGTTGTATATGCTTACAAATCCGTATCTTAGCAGCAACAAGTTAATTAAGGAAGACCTGTTAGCTGTGTTTTGGCTTCTTGAGGTAGTTCTTGCTCCGAATGTTCACTGTATTTGAAGAAATTCAGAGACAGATTCAATCTTCTCTGCTGGTTCTAGTGTGTATAACAGACTGAACCAATGCCTCAAATCCAAACATTCCTGGCTTGAGTGGGAGGGAAAATTTTAGTGTTCTAAGGAAATGACCTGGATAACTTGTGATTCCAAGTGTGCCCAGGTGGCCAAGAAGGCCAATGGCATCCTGGCTTGTATCAGAAATAGTGTGGCCAGCAGGAGCAGGGAGGTGATTGTCCCCCTGTACTTGGCACTGGTGAGGCCATGGGGGCGTTGGTCGACAGCCGGGTGCCCATGAGCCAGCAGTGTGCCCAGGCGGGCAAGAAGGCCAATGGCATCCTGGCTTGTCTCAGCAACAGTGTGGCCAGCAGGAGGAGGAGGGAGGTGATTGTCCCCCTGTACTTGGCACTGGTGAGGCCACACCTTGAGTACTGTGTCCAGTTTTGGGCCCCTCACTTCAAGAAGGACATGGAGGTGCCGGCGCATGTCCAGAGAAGGGCAACAAAGCTGGTGAAGGGTCTGGAGAGCAAATCTTATGAGTTGTGGCTGAGGGAACTGGAGTCATTCAGCCTGGAGAAAAGGAGCCTGAGGGGAGATCTTACAGCTCTCTACAACTACCTGAAAAGAGGCTGTAAAGAGGTGGGAATTGGTCTCTTCTCCCATATAACAAGGGATAGGACGATCTCACCAGGAGAGATCTAGGTTAGAAATCAGGAAAAGCTTCTTTACAGAGAGGGTTGTAAAGCATTGGAACAGGCTGTCCAGGGAGGTGGTGGAGTCCCTGTGGTGGGCACCAGTTGTCGTGATCAGTTGGGACGGACAATGCAACAACAGCTTGTGTGCACACAAAGCCTTTATTGAAATGCAAGTGCAACTGCACAGCTTTCTCTCGTATCACATTGCTTAATATTCTTCCAGTGCATTGTTTATTCTACGTGCCCTACTTGGATTGGTTTCAAGTGCACTCTCCTCCAATCAGCTACTGACACAGCCTCTCTGTCTCCTCCCAAACAACACACCTCCTGCTGCTGACTGACAGCAGGCTAATTTGGCTTCTTCCCTGCCAGGGTCATGCCCACAAGTCCCCCTCCCTGGAAGTGTTTAAAGGAAGTATGCATATGTTGCTGAGGGACATGGTTTAGGGACCCTGGCAGTGCAGGGTGAACGGTTGGACTTGGTGATCTTAAAGATCTCTTCCAAACAGATGATTCTGTGATTCTATGATTCTATGAAAACACAATCTATGGCACATTTCTAGTTCCTAATTACTAACTAGAGAACTAGATAGTATATGATCATATTTGCATAAAGATAAAAAGGAAGGTGTTCTAGAACAGAGTTTAGCCATGCTTTTACCATAAATTAAAGGTAATTTCAGAGTAATTAGGTGTAATTTGTTAAAGATTTCATCCCAGAAAAACACTCCAATTTCATAATTACAGGACAATACTTGCTATGTCTTTCAAGGCAGAATAAACATACCAGAGGGGGTAGTGTCCCACACTAGAGAGATCTTGCTATGAAAAACAGGTGTTTTGTCACATTTCAGCTACAGGTTTTCACACCTGCAATACATTAACCGTGGCAGGGATGTTAATGAAGACCAGGTGCTTTGTCCACTCTTGAGATGAGAAACTGGCATGAGTGTTACTGTGTGCTACCCCAAAGTCTCCCATTTTTCTCTCTAGATGGGCTTTGATACCTGCTAGAAGGTGGCCTTTCAAACTTCTAAGTGGAAAGAAGCTCAGGCCTGGAAGAAAGTCCAATGGAGGAATCAAAGATGGTCAGACAGAGAAAATGCCAGCATCCAAGCTCTTGACAATGTGGTGGCTATGCATGAAGCAAGCAAACAACAAGTAGAAAAACAATACTTCATTAAAGGTATGCAGCCATATCTATGCTTTTCATAACAGGATCTGGAGCAGGGACCTGAGTATCTGGAAAACAGCAATAAAATAGCCATGAAAGCTGCAAGATAGATATCAAAAGATACCATATTATTGACGTCTGTCAGATACAGTCCAATTGAAGGGCCTTTATTCCTTTAAAATTTGAAAGTCTGCCGTTTAATCCAGAAATGAGTAATGGATGCCTTGAGGAAGATTTGCTTTTATTAAAACACAAGCTTTTCATTGTGATTGTGCCTATATAGTTTTAATATTCAGTTATGGAACATGAAATTTTTTTGAAAGGAATTCTATATAGGACAATCTTTTCCCCTTTTCTTTGTATTTCCATTTTGAGGTTGTTCACTCCCTGCAACTTATAACAGTTAAAGAGAAGTTAATAATGCCTCTGAGAAGGTAAAGCAAAAAGAAGACTATTGAATGAGAAAAGAAAGGGGGAAAGGTCTGCATTCTCAGCCGGAGCTTAGTTAATTATCTGGCTCTTACCCAGCCACTTCCGGCATGTGACTACCTCAGCAAAACCATTAGCCTTTCCACATAGAAGGTGAAAAAACAGCGATGGTCCAATATCACAGTGTGTGATATAGTTCTTAACTCTAAAGTCCCAGTTAAGTTAGAGCAGACCTGAAGCACTGCAGATAGAGAGCTTGTTGTCTTCTCTGTGCTTTTAAATATGACGTTCTTGAACTGAACATAGAGTGAGAGGAGACGGAAGAGTTGTGCATAAAATCAAGTTTCAAAAGGCTTAGCTGTGATGTAGTGCCTGTAATGAATCCTACTGCACTGTCCAGCTAATGAACCCTCCTGCAATGAACGCTGATAGTGCAAAGTGGAATCACCCACTGTGCTTTGTTTCTCCCTGCTTATTTGTTACAGACTTAATTCTATGTTTGAGATGCCTATAGAGTCCTTGGCCAAAAATTACTTGGGCCATAATACATTTAGATAATTTTAAGCCAATATATCAATCTGCATATAAAATCTGACTGTTGTGGATCTACAATAATTTTTTTGAATCTAATTTATTTATTTATTTATTTAAATTCAGTCAGTCTCACCTTGATCCCTGGAAAATTGAGAGAGCAGCTAGTCTTGAAAACCATTTCCAAGAACATTAAGGATGAGAAAATCATCAGAAGCATGGCTTCTCCATGTGGAAGTCATGCTTGATCAATTTGATAAAATTCTCCAATGAAATGACTGGACCAGTAGATGAGTGGAGAGCAAAGGATC
>NW_010403060.1:0-713 GCF_000710305.1 Buceros rhinoceros silvestris | reverse complement strand
CTTTGGTAAGGTCTTTGACACTGTCTCCTGTAAGATTCTTGTATACAAATTGTTTGATGTATGGGCTGGACGAGCAGGAAGTAAGGTGAATTGAAAACTGGCTGAAGGGCCAGGACCAGAAAGTGGTGATTAGTGAAACAAACTCTAGTTGAAGGCCAGTAACTAGCAGAGATCAATACTGGATGATGAGGCAGAATGTGCCCTCAAACAAGTTTGTTGCTGACAAAAAACTGGGAGAAGAGGCTGATGTACCAGGTGATCATACTGCCACCCAGAGAGACCTTGTTAGACTCCAGTCTAACATGGGCCAGGAGGAACTTTATAAAGTTCAACAAGGAGAAGTGCAAGGTCCTGCAACTGGGAAGGAACAATCCCATATGCTGGGGAACCCCTAGCTGGAAAGCAGCTTAACAGAAGAGGACCTGAGGGTCCTGGTGGATACCAAGTTGAATACGAGCAAACAATACGCCTTTGCCACAAAGAAAGTTAACGGAAACCTGTGCTGCATTAGCCAAAGTATTGTCAGTAGGCTGAGGAAGCACTGGTGAGGCCACACCTGCAGTGCTGTGTTCAGTCCTGTCCTCACACAACTCACAGAATCATCTGGTTGGAAGAGACCTTTACGATCATCGAGTCCAACCTTTCACTCTGTGCTGCCAGAGTCCCAAACAAACCATGTCCCTCACCATCACATCCACATGGCTTTTAAACAC
>NW_010403059.1:24772-25060 GCF_000710305.1 Buceros rhinoceros silvestris | reverse complement strand
CTCTCCCCCGCCGGCCCTCAGCTCGGCAACCTGCGCCCTGCTCGGGCCCGGCATGGAGCCCCCGAGGATCCCCCTCCACCCCGTCCCTCCTGCACACGCACCGGGGAGCCGGGCCCCTAAGGCAGAGACCCCACGGCCGGCAGGAGGTGGGAATGCAGGTACGTGCCCTGTGTGGGGCGTTGCTGGGCTCCAGACACCCCGTGAGCAGGGCTGCTCGCTGAGGACGGGAAAAGCCTTGGGGGAATGGTCGGGTAGTGTGGCTGGCACAGCATGGCCAGACAGGGGAGA
>NW_010403059.1:16839-24711 GCF_000710305.1 Buceros rhinoceros silvestris | reverse complement strand
GCATGGCCAGACAGGGAAGAAGGATCTGCGTGCAGGGGAGCTGCAGCATCGTGCCGTAGAGGAGCTTGTGCTTGTTTTGCTGCAAAGTTGGAGCTGGTCTGAACTGGAACTGCCTGACGTATGAGCTGATTCAGCTGCTGAGCAACCTCCAGGTCCACAGCGTGGACTAGAGTGGTGGGTCTCAGCCCCAGAGAAGGAGGATGCAAGGAGCCCTTCTCACACCTACCCCAGGGCAGGGAGTGGGCTGGGGCGGCGCACACACCCTGCCCAGGCTGTGCCAGCCATCTTGGCTCTGCTGGGAGTGCTCCTTCCCCAGCCGGTGGGTTTTGGGTTAGCTTGGGTGCAGCTGGGAGAAGGCCAGCAATTCCTGGTGCTAGGCAGCTGCTGCTTCTCTCCCAGCAGAGTTTCAGCTTTGAATAGGAGTCCCTGATGGAGCCTGATATAACATGCCTGGGTTGAGGTTTCCTCGTGGCTGTAGTGAGCCTCTGAGGGCAGGCAGGAGATTTCCTTGAAATGCTGCTCTTGGCCCATCCTGTTGGATGCTACAGCATCCAAAAGAGGCTTGTTAGAGCTGTCCTACACCAGTGATTTGTGCGCTTTTTATGGCTGAACCCTGGCAGAGTGCTTTGAAAAAAAAAAAGCTTTTAAGGCAAAGTGCCCATATCAGGCAGCTGCCTGCAGGATCCAAGCAGAGGGCCTGTCTGGCCGCAGGCAGAGCAGGGTTAAATTGCCGGTGTCAGTGGGGCATGGAGAATGTAGGAGCTGGCCTACAGCTCCCTGTCATTATGCTGCATTTATTCCAGAGAGAGATGGTGAAGTGGGATCTGCCTGGGCCCTTGTAAGAGGAGCTCTGTAGGGCTGGCACCCAAGTGGGGTTATGTGTCATGAGCTTGCCACTCACTCATGTGCTCATCCCCATGTCACATGAATACAGAGATGGTGCTGGTCTACGAGGGCTGTGAGCCCCTCTGGGTACAGTAGAGACATCGCCTAGCAGCAGCTGTTGGGAGGGGTGCGTCTGGCTGGCTGCTCCTTGGCTGGAGTCAAAAAGTGTGGCTGGGAGGTTTCTCTTCCCCATTTCCTCTGACAGAGCCGTACACTGGGAGGTACGTCCCGCGTTCCTCCTGTGACGGCATGGCATGCAAGCCTGCAGTAAGTGGAAGCTGTGTCATTGCTAGAAAACAAGCAAAAGTGAAGGAAGCTGCTTGCCCTCTTCCCTTGAGTCCTACCACATGCCTGCATATCTTTTCCTTATCTCCGAGCTGGTGAATACAGATTTTCCAAAGAGGTGTGGACTTTATTTCCAGATGTGCACCTAGTTGGCAGGGTGACCTTGGGCATGTCCCTTTATCAGCCTTAACTCAGTTCCCCAGCTGTAAAATGGGCAACAAATGTAACCTTTGGGAGTCTGATGGAAAAAAGGAGGGAACTTCTGCAGAGAGCTGAGCCTGAGTGTGTAGGGGGGACACTGTGCTTCCCTGTGGGCAGTGGTTCCCACCATCCAACCAGCATCAGCTCCAGAGCAGGCTGAGGCCACAGTCCCCATAAACACAATCCTGAAATGACCATGGGCAAAACTAGTGGTTGAAAACAAGCAAAACTTCTGGGCTTGACAAAAATGAAGTGGGAGGGTGGTTCATACTTTTTTGTCTCAAGTGAATTTTGCCATGTTCTAGTCTGTCATAGCTGCAAGGAAAAAGCTGTTTTGCAAGGCTTGTTCTGGAGTGACTGGGCAGCTCCTCAGTATATCTTCTGTCAGTGTTGTCATTTTACTGACTTCCCCTTGGGAAGTGAGTGGTTTCACAAACAAATCTGGAGGGCTGCATCAGCCTTTCTTGGAGGGAAGATGGTGCCTCAGCAAAACTGACTGTGCTCCCTTGAAAATCTGATCCTTCTTCATTGCAGCACTCCATGATCTGGAGTCAGTGCGAGAGCATGCAGAACCAGCAGCATCTTCTGGCCTCCACAAGTGCTTGTATCCCTCTTACTTCATTGTTCCCCTTCCCTTTTCATTGTTCCCCTTCCCTCTGCGACTTGTTGCTGTTGCTTGGCCTTTTCCCAGTGTCAGCAATGTAATCCTCTTTCGTTTAAATGCCTTTTTTAAAAAAAAAAAAACCAAACCCTTGGCTAGAAGGGGTTGTTTTGGGTGAGGTTGCTCCTGTGATTGTGCTGGCAGACATGAGAAGGTAGTACCCCCCAGCAGAAGGCAGGGATGAATTGCTTCTAAATGTTCACATGGATGTTGCTCCCCAGCCTGTGCAGCCCAAAAGCAACTCCCTAGTTCAAGGGGGTTTTTGCTAGTTTGCTCTTCTTACACATTGCTGTGGTTTTTTAAGCTGTACTGAGGTTGTGATACAGATATCTGCTGGATGGTGGGCAGGTGAGGTTGGAGTACTGGAGGGTGGGAAGAGAGGTTGCTGGGCCAGGACATCTCTGCACCGAAGTGCCCCAGCGTCCCTGCACACATCCCCAGTGATTATAATGAGGGGTGATGATTCCTGGAGGGAGCTGGGATTTTTGTTGCTTGCTGTGGGCAGCAGATTGTCTCCCTGCCAGCCAAGGGGTCAATTGCAGGAGATCCATGCTCCAGGGTTCCCTCCTGCATCCAAGCTGCTGTACTTCGGCAAAACCAGCAGCATCCGACCTTTATCCACATGCTCACAAGGAACCTTTGCTCTTCCAAGGCCACGTGATATTGAAGTCTCTTGGTTAGAACAGCAAGGAGAGCCCAGGAACTGAACCACCAAACACGCCCTTTGCACTACAGTGCTGCTTTTCTCAAGTGCTGCTTCATCCTCCTGCAAACAAGCTACCCAGTTAATGTTTGATTTGCCCAGCGATGTGCAGCCCAGCTGAGCCAGAGCAGCAGCAGGAGCAACCCTGGCAGACAATGCTCACCCCACCGGGGGACAGAATGCCAAGCCCTGGGGTCCTCGCCAAGGAATTGCTCCACGCTCACCGAATTCCCTGTTGGCGAACACTGCCCGGTGAACTGGTGCCCTTCCCTCAGCCCCAGGTTACAGGGCAGAAATCCGGGGTCTTGAGGAAAATGCAGGCAGGGAGCAGGGGTGCACCTCTTTGACCTGTGGAGCTTGTGGCTCCACTATGCATTGTCACCTGGAGCAGGATTTGTGTGCAAGGACTGGTAGCCTCACCAGCCAGCTGCAAGGTACCCAGCAGGCCTATCACACAGCTCAGCCCCCCAAACCTCCTCACCCCAAGTCTACTCCAAAGCTGGCCCCAGCAGTGAAGGAGCCTGGGGCTGAGCAGGACTTGCAGCAGCTGTTGGCCACAAAGCTGGCTGTTAGCAGCCCTTGCAGATGTTTTCTGCGAGGCAGCTCGTAGAGAGTCTGGCCTGCCACCAAAAAGACTCAAAAGGCTCTTGAGGTCACAGGCTATGCTGGGCCAAGCCAGCTGAGAGCATGGAGGCTTCCAGCAGAGTGAAGAGTAGGTGATCTGGCCAGCTGCATCACCTGCATGGAGTGTGAGAGTCGTGCATGTGTCCTGTCTCTGGCTTCTAGATGCCCAGCGCAGGGGCTGGAATCTTCCATCTTGTGTCCTGGTCCTCTTCATGAGCCAGGCATTTTCCCGTCTCCATCCACTGGCTGCTCAGTGTGGTTAGCAAAAGCCCATGCCATCCCAGAGCGGCTCTGTCTGGGGCAGAGGGAGTTGCCAAAGGACCATGCTAGGTTCAGAGCTGTCATCAAGTGACTACCAGCCATCCCCAGGCACAGCAGCAAGTCTCTGGTGTCAAGGCTTCCTCTTTGGGAGTCACTTTGGGTGACACTGCTGTTGCTTCATTATCAAGGGCTGGGTGTTTTCTCCAGCACTCAGCAAAAAGCAAAGGTCAAGAGGTTCAGCTGCCAGGGTGTGGTGGTGATGGCAAGGATTCTAACTCCCAGATTGTGGAGCAGACTGTACCCTGTCCTAGGTCATTAGGCTCTCCTGAGCCTAGACATTTGGAGCCAAGAACTCCATGCTGTAACACTTTCCCAAGGCATGACCAAAATAAGTGTGACCTGTGCTGACTCCAACCACCTCACAGGCACTTCAGCCTTGGAGAAGGCTGGAGAAGTTCCTCATCCTCTTCTTCCTCCTCCCACCCGCTGGCTCAGCAGCGCCCGCACAGCTGGGAGAGAGCTGAGGGCTGGCTCTGGGCACCCACAGTGCTGGATCCATCCCTCTGCCCTAAGAATGGCATGGTAGCAGCATGCCCTGCTGAGGCTGGCAAGCCAAGCTGGGAAGCTGCAAGCCATGCTTCCATTCACCCCACAAGTCCTTGGCCTGGGCACTGCTCTGGGCTGGGATTAAGCCTCCTCCTCCATGTTTAAGCTATTGGCAGCTGGAGCCCACACAGTCACTTTTTTCCTCTGAGGAGAGGGGTGGTTGGTTCTTTTAGATGTAGTTGGCTTAAAAACAAGTCATGCATCTTCCCTGTCACTGTAGCATGGGTGCATAGCTCTCTGAGCCCTTCCCACCCTGGCCCAGCCCCACCAGTGCCCTTTCATCAAAGCTGCTGGTCCATAGCTCTCTGCCAGCACCACTCCTGACCAAGCTAGTCCTGACTCTAGTGCCCTTGTCTTAATCTCCCTCCCTGCTTTCGGCCATTGCACAAGGCTGGGCCGCTGTCTCAGGCCAGCAGCACTCTAGCACAACTCTACCAAAGATAATTTTGTAGAGTTTTAGTGCCATGTCTTCACCCCACCTGCAAATGCTTTTCACCTAGTTGCACCCACACAAACCTCCCTGCAGCCTGGCCAGATCTTGCCCCTTGGTGGCATGGGGCTGCAGCCTCTTCTCCACTCCAGGCCGAGTGCAAACTGGGCATCGGAGCCAGCAGCCTGGCGTGGAGTGGGGCAGCCAGGAGGATTTGCTTTGCCGTATGAGTTGGCATTTGAGCATGCCGACAAGTTGTGCAGGGACTCGCCTGGGTTTTGCTGGACCAGCACCGATCTAGGAGAGGCTCCAGGGAAGTGCACTGCATTTCGGACCAAACTGGCACATTTGCTAGCTGTGGTTGATATTGCCCAGCATGCCTGAGGTGTTTAACAGGACTGCGCCAGGCTTTCTTAGACTGGGAGGTGGCGGCTCACTTTGCAGCGTTTGGAGGTCTCTGCCTGGGACCCTATGCACCCTCCACCTGCCCCAGTGCCAGCACCTGCTGGAGACGAAGAATAGAGGTTTCCCCATGGCTGAAAGCCCCTGCTTGGCTTCCCAGTGCTGGCCAGCACAAACTGGCCTGTAGCTGGGAGCTAGGGTGGTAAACTGGGAGTTTCTGGCTGGCTTGGGAGCACGTTACCTTCAGTGCCTGGATGTTGACATGGCTCTGCACCATGTCAGTTGTCCGTTGATGCAGATGAGGAAAGGTAGAACTTGCAAACTGGGCAAGAGCAGAGCCTGGCCCCAGTTCTCGGGGTCGAGTCCCAAACCGCTCTGTTCACTTGGTGAAGCTGTCCTGGGCTTTATGCTCTGCAACAAGCCGTGAGCCAAGTGCTGCTGCAACACATAAGTAGTGTTTGGGACTCGCTGCTGCAGAAGGGGATCAGCTGTGAGCTTCTGCTACCTGTAGCTTTTCCTGAATTTCCCAGGCTGGAAAACTGCAGATCAAGCACACATCCACATCTTCATGGATGAAGCTCTTTTGCTCTTTTTCTTCCCTTGTTCTTATTGTCCTCTCCTCCAGCCCATGGGTGTCTTCTCCCTCTGTGCCCTGTCTGAGCCCGAGACACATGATGAAGTAACTCAGCCCCACAGCAGGGAGCTGGCTGTCCCAGGCCCCATTCAGATGGAGCCCCTAAACCCTAGTCTTTGTTTTGCCCTGACAGGCCATCACTCAGTCCCCGAACGCCATGACTGAGGACATTTATACCAATGGCTCAGCGACTCTGGGCAGCTCCTCCCATAGCAACGGCCGTGAGGTGCGGAAGATACGCCTCATCCAGTTTGAGAAGGTCACGGAGGAGCCCATGGTGAGAGCTGGCAAGATCCCAAAGCCTGGTGGCACTCAGGAGCAGAGGGGGAGGTAAAGCTGTACCAACAGGGTGGCCTCGAGGGAGGCAGGAGATCACTGGAGATCTCAGCCATGGGAGGAAGGTGCTGGTTTCTGCCTCCTACCTGGGTACCTGGAGCAAGCCCCATCAAAGGGTGGTGATGCTTGTGCCTCCCATACTCTTGGGAGTAGAGGCTGATTCTGTCAGGTCCCCTTCATGCTGGCCTCTCACTCCTGCTCTCCTGGTGACCTGAGGGGCACAGCACTCCTTTCCTGCCACAGGCCAGATGTGGACATAGGCCTGGAGAGGACTTTGCTGAGAGGATGGGAGCTCTCCCCTCCAGCGAGCTGTCATGGATTTTCCTGTCTTCCAGGGAATCACGCTGAAGCTCAATGACAAGCAGAGCTGCATGGTGGCCAGGATCTTCCACGGGGGCATGATTCACAGACAAGGTAACGAGGCCCTCACAGAGGCAGTATATGGGGTACACATCTGCAGCTGGTTTCTTTCCATGCAGAGATAAGGCAGTCCCCCAGTCTGTTGGCTTTCCCCTGAGATGTGGACATCTGTGTCTGTTCCTCCACTAGGAATACGTCAGGACCTCAGGACTCGGTGGTCTCCCGACATGACTGTTATGCTAATACACTGGAGGCTCTAGGGAGAAATGAAGGGTTGGGGGAAGGGCTCACCTAAAAAGGAACTGGAGACCATCTGTCTCCATCTCGTGATGGGGTCACTGTAACAAGAGATGGGTCATACTGCAGAGACTATGAGAAGCTCTTCCCCTTCCTAAAGCACACAGGTGGGGCAGGCTTGCTGTGGATTGGCTCTGCAGACCAAATGAAGATGCCAAAAGAAAGAAACGCGCTGTTTTCTGGGTTTGGGTCTTGCCAAGGGAGCGTGGAAATGAGATGTTCTGTGCTTAGAAGAGAGGCCCTTTTTCCAGCTTTGGATCCAAGTGGGAAGTCTGAGCTTACCCCTGCCAAAATAACCCAGGAGCCATTCCAACGCTACTGAAGCATGATTTGTAACAGTATATCTGAGGCTGTAATCTGACTGGGTGTACCGACTGAACACACACAAAGTCAAGAATGCTTGTGTTAAGGGCCCTGTAAGCAGACTATCATTTGGCTTCAGGTGAGGGCAGCTTGGGGCTGGGTTTGAGTAACTCTGAAACAGGTGCTTTGGCCAGTATAGAGCGCTGAAGGACACACAGTGGAAAGCAGCCTGATGACCTCCAGACTGGATGAACTGGGTGGAGGGGGACATTCCCCTTGTGCTTTAATGCCATGACTCAGGTCATCTGTGGCCCTACAAGCATTGCCCAGGCAAACACCACAGCATCCTGGCCACAGCTTGCCCAGGGGATCAGGAGGTTGGTGGAGCTGTATAGCTTGGGTTTGGTGAGCGGCTTTTTGTCTTGTCCTGCATTTTCATGTTTCTCCCATTGCTGGCAGGCTCCCTTCATGTGGGTGATGAAATCATAGAAATCAATGGGCAGAGTGTGAGCAACCACTCAGTTGACCAGCTGCAGAAGATGCTGGTAGGTATCTGCGTTTGGCAGGGCTG
The DNA here is from genome assembly GCF_000710305.1 of Buceros rhinoceros silvestris. Lineage (NCBI taxonomy): Eukaryota > Metazoa > Chordata > Aves > Bucerotiformes > Bucerotidae > Buceros > Buceros rhinoceros. Next base: position 17,152 of record NW_010403059.1, on the reverse strand, counting down.
TTTCCTAGGAAGGACCCTTTTGGCCTGCAGATGTGCACGCTTGCTGAACATTCACCCCCTCCTAGATACCAGAGCCAACACACAGCTGCATGCAGCAGTGTGATGCAGCAGGAGCCAGGGCCACTGTGCCAGGATGCTGTAAGTCAAGCCTTGGTAGTCTGTGCTTGTTCCTGACATCCTGAGAGCAGCAGCAAAGGCTGTTGGCTGGGTCCCTGACATGTGCTGATTGATGTGTGTGGGGCTTAGAAACCACCTCTGCTTGCCAAGGCTGGTGTGCAACTCCAGCCCAGGGACTGGCTGCGTTTCCCACCCC
>NW_010403059.1:11835-16729 GCF_000710305.1 Buceros rhinoceros silvestris | reverse complement strand
CTGCTGAGATCACAGTGATTCTGCCAGGCCCTTGAAAGACACAGCTTTGGACAGGGTCTCAGACCTGCCGTCGGTTTACTCACTGACGTTATCCTGATCCATGCTCAGCATGGAGGACCTGGCCAGCGGTGGTGGTATAGACACTCACCAGCAGCCTAAGCAGGAGACGTGGCCCTCCTGCAGTGCCATGATCCTATCCTGCCTGATGCCAGAACATCCCTGTTTCAGACAGAGGGACCAGGGAGGAGCGTATCTTTGTCTGCCTCCCAGGAAAGGGGTTTGGCCCAGGAGGCCCCTTCAAGCCTCCAAATGTGTTTGTCCCCATGGGACCATGTAGGTCTTGTGAAGCATATAGGGCAACACTCCATCTGGGCTGTGGCAGGGAAGGTGTGCTGTGCCTCTAATGTCACCAGGAGGGCAGGAGTGAGAGGCCAGCATGGAGGGGACCTGGCAGAACCAGGATCCTCACTGGGGCAACCAGGCTGGACATGATAGAGATCTCCATTTTCATTCTGTTAATGCTTACCAGTGCCCACAGCCAGCCCCATGCGGGGGTGCTGGTGTCCCCCCTTGGGGATGGGACAAGCATGGCAAAGCTACGCTGCCACAGCTCTTAGCCCAGCCCCAGCAGAGCTGCTTCTGGCCAGGCCATGGTGACCCCCAGCATCACAGCATGGCTGGGAGCACCCAGGAGCCTTGCCTCTGTGGGTACCGGCACTCAGCAGATCCTTGCATAGGTTGCTGCTGTCCAAGTACCACCTCCTCCAACTCTTTCTTTCTCCCCTTCCTTTGTTCACTAGAAAGAAACCAAGGGGATGGTATCAATAAAAGTCATTCCCAACCAGCAAAGCCGTCTACCTGCTCTCCAGGTAAGTGCACCCTCCAGACCTATGGGCTGTGCCGGGACATGGCTGTAGGGCCAGGGAGGACCACCACTTGGGGAGAGAGCTGTGCTGAGCCAGGGGAAGGACAAAGGGATGGCTGCCCCATCACCCTGCATGAGCTACTGAAGGATGAAGGGATATGTCATATGCTTAACATCCTGTGCAAACAAGCAGTTTGGCCCTGTGTAGATGTATTTATCCAATGTTTATGTGGGAACTCAGGCCTGGAAAGCCTGGTACATGTGTGCAGGGTTTGGCAATGGGAAAGCATCGGCATGTGCACACCAGGAGCTTCCTGCCGTGTTCAGAGCTGTGGCCGTTAGAGCCACATCTGTGGTACAAGGCCACACACCACCTTCAGCTGCAGGACCAGGCTGTTGCTGCTCCCTGCTGTCACATGCCCAAGTGCATCAGATGCAAGGAGGGTGATACAGGTCCAGATGCCACCAGCATACCTGTGAGCAGCAAATGGGAGGAAGGAAGTGGTAGGGCAGAGGAAGGCAGCTCTGGCCTGTTGCCAGTGCCAGAGTGAGGGTGACATGCTGTGGCAGGGAGTGGCCTGGCTTTGCCTTTGAAGTACAGCTGTGACCAAAATAGGGTAGTGGAAAAGGCTCCTCCTCTGCCAAGACTTCAGTGCATGGTGGCTGGAATGCTGTCCTGTGTCCAGGTGCAGAAGCCAACCCCAGTGCAGCCCCCCGCCTCGCTCCATTGCAGACAGGCAGTAATGGGAGAGGAGCTCACAGGCAGAGGGTGGGAACTGGATGGTGTTGGGATGGACTGCGGGAGCACCTGTCACCCTCCTTCCTTACGCAGAAAAGCTGAAGTCTCTGAACATGGTGGCAAGTGAAAACTCTCTGGTTTTTGTTCAATCCATGCTGTCCCGTTGCAGCTCAATCAGCTTGCATGTGTTTATTTATTAAACACTGGTCCACGTCTGCCCTTTCCAGCTGTCCATCTGCTCGCCCCTGTCTGACCCAGCCAGTTCCAGTCAGCCAGGCCAGCTCAGACCCAGGGGGAAGTTACCTCTGAGAAAAATAATGCATTTGCTGGCTCACCCAAGGCTGGCCCTGGGTTCAGGGAAGGACACAGGGACAAATTCCTTTCCGGCAGCAGTTGCCCTCCCTCTTGCTGTGTCCAGGGCCGTGGTGCTGTCTGCTCACCAGAACCACAGCTCATGGGTTGCCCATGTTTGTGCAGTCCGCTGCTGAGTGCACTTCTGATTTTGTTTCAACTTCCAGATCCCCGTGATGACCTTCATTTCAGGGCGTGTCAGGCATGACGGTACAGATTCTGGCAGCACAATTGCTGTCCCCTACCCCCCCAGCTTGCTGCACAGCCTGGCAGCCAGCCACTTTGAAGCCAAGCAGGTCTCCTTGGGAGAGTGCTAACAAGAAGCACTGAACACTTGGGGCTCTTGAGGTCACCTCCAGTGCGTTCTCAGGTGCAAACCACAGCCTTTTGACTTCAGAGACCAGGGGTTCTTATTGTTGTAGCCTGCTCAGTACCTGAGCAGCTCCAGACTGAGAGGGTGATGGTAGCAGGCAGGCAAACAGCATCCATTTTCAGCTGGCTCTTTGCAGTCTGTGGGCATTGCCTAGAGCTGTCTGATGCTAACTCATTAATGTAAGGGAGGGTCTTTCCAAAAGTGACCTGGCTATCTATATCTGGCATGGGGTTCCAGGGCTGTGGGAGCAGAGGGCTCCAGGCAGGTTCCTCAGCAGTGCTGGCTCTTTGTCCCTTGTGTATTAGTGCTGATGATCAGCTTCCACGTGTCAATGAGTGCTTTCAGAGCAAGCATTAGCCCTCATCCTGAAAGGAGATTCCGTTCCTGTTTGTCTTCCTCTGTGAGAGATCTCTTTGTCACAGCTTGATCCATATTGTTCTGCTTTTCTGACAGTGAAAGGGAATCTTTTTGTGCCCTGCTGACCCTGTGCCTCCAGCAGCACTGCTGAAGGATGTACCGTAGGAAAGTTTTAACGTGGAACAAGGTCAGCATAGTCTACCCTAACCGGGATGACTTTCCAGGCCCTAACACATGTGAGGACATGACAGAGGCATCACCCCACAGGAATCTCTTTGCCTGCATGCTCTGTTTCTGGGATAACCAGCTTGATAGGACTGTGCTCAGGAGAAGCCTGTATTAGCATAAACATGAGGCTCCATCTTACAGCGCTGCTGATAGTGTAGAAGGCTCTCCTGCTGGCGGCATGACTGCTGGCATTCCCAAGCACGCTGCTGGATCAGGGCCCAGCACCCTCCTGAGTGATCACAGAAGTCTCAAACAACAGGAAGCACTTACGATTGTGGGAGAGCCTGCATGACTCCCAGGACTGGGAGCTTCCAGGCCCACAGGACAAAAAAACCCCAGGAGGAAAGCTTGGGCAGTGTGAGGTCTGTGCATACCATAGCCTTACTTTGTTCCCTAAACCCTGCGTTTCACTCCCCATTCTCCATACCCTGCCTTAACTTCCCTAGTCCTGACCTGGTCATGATCTTGCCATGTGCACTGGCCAGAGACAAACTGCAGCTGCAACAGCATTTCAGGTGGGAAACCATTCATCCAGGCACCAAGAACAAGCGCAGTACAGAAAATGCTGGGTGCACATGCACGTTCTGCCCTTCTCCTGGGCATAGGTGACTCTCATCCTGTTGCTCTCTGTTAGTTTGTTCTTTCGTGAACCTTGGAAAACAAGGTCTGTGTGCAAAAACCACATGCCACTTCTTCCCAGACCTTGCAAAGATGGTCAGGGGCAGTGAGAGCCTGGGGGCGCCCAGCTGCCTGCTGGATTCAGGAGGACTTGAGGCCAGGGTGAGGCAGCATAGTGGGCTGCCCTAATGGGAGCAGGTGCTGTAGACTCCCTCCCACAAGCCAAGCGAGCAGAAGGGACAGGGAAAGGCCACTTTCTCCCCAGGGCTTCCCCAGCCCCATGAGGGCGGCACAGTCGCCTGGGAAGCAGCAGTGGCTCATTGCTAGTTGCAGCTGTAATGTTCCAAGAGGAGCTGATGCTGACAGAGCCAGGACAGACCCAGGCAGGGATGGACACACCACTGCAGCCTGGGCTCCCCAAAGGCTCTGTACCATGCGGGGAAGTACCCAGTGCTGGCGAGAGGCCAGGGAACAGCAGCTGGGGTTGGAGTCATGGCCTTCACTGAGGTCCCCAGGTCCTAGGAATGCAGGGCGCACTGTTGTGATGGCTCCTCTCTGCTCACCCCTCTGCAGATCCCAGTTGGTCCACGTAGTAGGACTCATCTCTAGCTGGCTCAGCTCACCAGCAATATGCAGCACCTAAAGGACTGCACGGTAGCTGCATGTCAGGGCTTAACACCAGTTATGGAGCATGCAGGCCACAGCTGCTGTTTCACTGGCTCCTAGTAGGGCCACGATACTGTTCTCCTCCCTCCTTCACTCATGAGCACATCTCACTGCAGCTCCACAACCAACAGCTTCCCCCAAGGCTTTGCGCATCTTTCTCCCCACCCATCCTTGTGGGGCCTGGAAAGCAGCAGGGGCTGGGGTCCCACCTGGGTCAGGGACCTGGTGCCTGGAGCTGGCTCTGCAGGCACTGCCAGCAGATGCAGTGTGGGGCTGGGAGCTGGATAAAACCAAGTTCAGCCACCCTGCATGGCCATTCTAACTCTGGCCTGCTCTCTATTTTGCAGATGTTCATGAGGGCACAGTTTGACTACGATCCCAAAAAGGACAACCTGATCCCCTGCAAGGAAGCAGGGCTGAAGTTTCAGACTGGGGATGTGATTCAAATCATAAACAAGGATGACAGCAACTGGTGGCAGGGCCGGGTGGAGGGCTCCTGCAGTGAGTCAGCAGGACTCATCCCTTCTCCAGAGCTGCAGGAATGGTAGGTCCCTGGATTTGGCCAGAAGGGCTGGATCTGGGAGTGGAGGTGGCAACAATGACCATGTGCCATGAGGAGTGTGACCATGCTGTGAAACAACAATGTCGCTGCTGGGAAAAGGAGGCAAATGTCTCCTTCATCTGCTGCAGAGTAAGC